>NW_027310860.1:0-42755 GCF_047496795.1 Chiloscyllium punctatum | reverse complement strand
AGGTGAGAAGGAGATGGGGAAAGGAAGGGGGAAGGAGATGGGGAAGGAGATGGGGGTAGGAAGGGGGAAGGAGATGGGAGGGAAGGAAGGGGGAAGGAGATGTGGGGAAGGAGATAGTGGAGGAGGGAAGGGGGAAGGAGATGGGGGGAAGGAAGGGGGAAGGTGATAGGGGGAAGGAAGGGGGAAGGAGATGGGGGAAGGAAGGAGGAAGGAGATGGGGGAAGGAGGGGTGAAGGAAGGGGGAAGGTGATGGGGTGAAGGAGAGGGTGGGAAGGAGAAAGGGGGGAAGGAGAGGGGGAAGGAGGGGGAAGGAGGGGGGAAGGAGGAGGGCGAAGGAGATGGGGGTAAGGAGATGGGCGAAGGGGATGGGGGAAGGAGATGGGAGGGAAAGAGGGGGGAGAAGGAGGGGGGTGGAGAGGGGTGAAGCAGACGGGGGAAGGAGGGGGAAGGAGATGGGGGAACGATAGTGGGGGGAAGGAGGGGGGAAGGAGATGCGGAAAGGGGGAAGGGAGGTGGAAGGAAATGGGGGAAGGAGGGGTAGAAGGAGAGGGGGTAGGGAGGAGGAAGAAGAGGTTGGAAGGAGGGGGGAAGGAGATATGGGGGAAAGGAGAGGGGGAGGAGAGGGGTAAGGAGGTGGGGGGAAAGAGACGTGGGGTAAGGAGAGGGGGAGAAGGAGATCGGGTGGAAGGAGAGTGGGGGCAGGGAAGGGGGAAAGAGATAGAGGGGAAGGAGAGGGGTGAAGGAAGGGGGAGGGTGATGGAGGAAGGAAAGGGGGGAAGGAGAGGGGGGAAGGAGATGGGGAAGGAGAGGGGGAAGGAGATGGGGCAGCAGAGGGGGCAGGAGAGGGTGCGAAGGGGAGGGGGCGTAAGGAGAGGCGGTGAAGGAGAGGGGGTGAAGGAGTGGGGGGAAAGAGAGGGGGTGACGGAGAGGGGGGAAGGACAGGGGGAAGGAGGAGGGCAAAGGAGATGGGGGAAAGAGTTGGGCGAAGGAGATGGGGGAAGGAGATGGGAGGGAAAGAGGGGTGAGAATGAGGGGAGTGGACAGTGGTGAAGCAGACGCGGGAAGGAGGGGGAAGCAGATGTGGGTTGGGTAGTGGGGGGAAGGAGAGGGGGGAAGGAGATGAGGAAGGGTGGAAGGAAGGTGGAAGGAGATGGGGGAAGGAGGGGTGGAAGGAGAGGGGGTAGGAAGGAGGAAGAAGAGGGTGGAAGGAGGGGGTGAAGGAGATATGGGGAAAGGAGAGGGGGAGGAGAGGGGGAAGGAGGTGGGGGAAAGAGACGTGGGGTAAGGAGAGGGGGAGAAGGAGATCATGGAAGGAGAGTGGGGCAAGGAAGGGGGAAAGAGATAGAGGGGAAGGAGAGGGGTGAAGGAAGGGGGAAGCAGATGGGGGAAGGAAAGGGGGGAAGGAGAGGGGGGAAGGAGATGGGGTAGGAGGGGGGAAGGAGATAGGGGCAGCAGAGTGTGCAGGAGAGGGTGAGAAGGAGAGAGGGGCGTAAGGAGAGGAGGTGAAGGAGAGGGGGCGAAGGAGCGGGGGGAAAGAGAGGAGGTGAAGGAGAGGGGGAAGTTGACGGGGGAAGGAGAGGGTGGGTCGGAGGGGGGAGGAAGGGGGAAGGAAGGAGATGGGGTGAAGGAGAGGGGGGAAGGAAGACGGAATGAGATGGGGCGAAGGAGAGGGGGAAGGAGAGGGGGGAAGAGGGGCAAGGAGATGGGGGTAGGAGAGGTGGGAAGGAGAGGGGACGGAGATATGGGAAGGAGATGGGGGAAGGAGAGGGTGGGGAAGGAGAGGGGGTGAAGGAGATGGGGGAAGGAAGGGGGAATAAAATGGCGGGAAGGAGGGGTGGGAAGGAGAAATGGGGGAAGGAGATAGGGGAAGGAGAGGGGGCAAGGAGATGGGGAAGATGGGGGTGAAGGAGATGGGGAAGGAGATGGGGAAGGAGAGAGGAGGAAGGTGAGTGGGGAAGGAGAGAGAGGGGAAGGTGAGGGGGGAAGGAAGGGGGAAGGAGATGGGGAAGGAGAGGGTGGGAAGGAGAGAGGGGGACGGAGAGGGGGGAAGGAGAGGGGGTAAGGAGATGGGGGAAGGAAGGGGGAAGGAGATGGGGGAAGGAGATAGCGGTGGAAGGAATGGGGAAGGCGATGGGGTGAAAGAGATGGGGGATAAAGGAGATGGGGGAAGGAGCGTGGAAGGAGATGGGTGAAGGAGATGGGGGAAGGAAGGGGGAAGGAAATAGGGTGGAAGGAGGGGTGGGAAGGAGAAATGGGGGAAGGGGATAGGGGGAAGGAGATGGGGGAAAGGAGATGCGGTGAAGATGGGGGGGAAGCAGATGGGGGAAGGAGATGGGGAAGGAGAGAGGAGGAAGGAGAGGGGGGAAGGAGAGAGAGGGGAAGGCGAGTTGGAGAAGGAAGGGGGAAGGAGATGCGGAAGGAGAGGGTGGGAAGGAGAGAGGGGGAAGGAGGGGGGGAAGGAGAGGGGGGGAAGGAGAGGGGGTAAGGAGATGGGGGAAGGAAGGGGGAAGGAGATGGGGAAGGAGATAGAGAGGGAAGGAAGGGGGAAGGAGATGGGGGAAGGAGATACGGGGGAAGGAAGGGGGAAGGAGATAGGGGCGAAGGATATAGGGGGAAGGAAGAGGGAAGGAGATGGGGCAAGGAGTTGGGAAAGGAAGGGGGAAAGAGATGGCGGAAGGAGATAGTGGGGGAAGGAAGGGGGAAGGAGACGGGGGTCGGAAGGGGGAAGGAGATGGGAGGGAAGGAAGGCAGAAGGAGATGCGGGAAGGAGAGGGGGAAGGAGATATTGGGGAAGGAAGGGGGATAGAGATGTGGGAGGAGTGGAGGGAAGGAAGGGGGAATGGGATAGGGGAAGGAACGGGGAAGGAGATGGGGGGAAGGAGATGGTGGGAAAGGAGAGGGGGAAGAAGGGGGAAGGCGAGAGGGGGAAGGAAAGGGGGGAAGGAGATGGGGGAAGGAGGTAGGGGGTAGGTGAGGGGGAAAGGAGAGGGGGTGAAGGAGGGGGGAAGGAGATAAGGGGGTGAAGGTGAGGGGGAAGGAGATGGGGGGTAGGAAGAGGGAAGGAGATGGGAGGAAAGAAGGGGAAAGGAGAAGGAGGGAAGGAGAGTGGTAAGGAGACAGTGGGGGAAGGAAAGGGGAAGGAGATGGGGAAGGAGATGGGGTAGGAAGGGGGAAGGAGATGGGAGGGAAGGAAGGGGGAAGGAGATGTGGGGAAGGAGATAGTGGAGGAGGGAAGGGGGAAGGAGATGGGGGAAGGAAGGCGGAATGTGATAGGGGGAAGGAAGGGGAAGGAGATGGGGGGAAGGAAGGGGGAAGGAGATGGGGCAAGGAGGGGTGAAGGAAGGGGGAAGGTGATGGGGTGAAGCAGGGGGTGGGAAGGAGAAAGGGGGGAAGGAGAGGGGGAAGGAGTGAGGAAGGAGAGGGGGGAAGGAGGAGAGCGAAGGAGATGGGGGGAAGGAGATGGGCGAAGGGGATGGGGGGAAGGAGATGGGAGGGAAAGAGGGGGGAGAAGGAGGGGGGTGGAGAGGGGTGAAGCAGACGGGGGAAGGAGGGGGTAGGAGATGGGGGAACGATAGTGGGGGAAGGTGGGGGGAAGGAGATGAGGAAGGGGGGAAGGAAGGTGGAAGGAGATGGGGGAAGGAGGGGTGGAAGGAGAGGGGTTAGGAAGGAGGAAGAAGAGGTTGGAAGGAGGGGGGAAGGAGATATGGGGAAAGGAGAGGGGGAGGAGAGGGGGAAGGAGGTGGGGGGAAAGAGACGTGGGGTAAGGAGAGGGGGAGAAGGAGATCGGGTGGAAGGAGAGTGGGGGCAAGGAAGGGGGAAAGAGATAGAGGGGAAGGAGAGGGGTGCAGGAAGGGAGAAGGAGATGGGGGAAGGAAAGGGGGGAAGGAGAGGCGGAAGGAGATGGGGAAGGAGAGGGGGAAGGAGATAGGGGCAACAGAGGGGGCAGGAGAGGGTGCGAAGGAAAGGGGGGCGTAAGGAGAGGAGGGAAAGAGAGGGGGTGAATGAGAGGGGGGAAGGAGAGTGGGGAAGGAGAGGGTGTGTCGGAGGGGGGAGGAAGGGGGAAGGAAGGAGATGGGGGGAAGGAGAGGGGGAAGGAAGGCGGAATGAGATGGGGCGAAGGAGAGGGGGAAGGAGAGGTGGGAAAGAGGGGCAAGGAGATGGGAGTAGGAGAGGGGGGAAGGAGTGGGTCGGAGATATGGGAAGGAGATGGGGGAAGTAGAGGGTGGGGAAGGAGAGGGGGTGAAGGAGATGGGGAAGGAAGGGGGAAGGAAATGGGGGGAAGGAGGGGTGGGAAGGAGAAATGGGGGAAGGAGATAGGAGGAAGGAGAGGGGGGCAAGGAGATGGGGGGAAGATGGGGGGGAAGGAGATCGTGGAAGGAGATGGGGGAAGGAGAGTGGAGGAAGGAGAGGGGGGAAGGAGAGAGAGGGGAAGGTGAGGGGGGAAGGAAGGGGGAAGGAGATGGGGAAGGAGAGGGTGGGAAGGAGAGGGGGGAAGGAGGGGGGCGAAGGAGAGGGGGTAAGGAGATGGGGGAAGGAAGAGGGAAGGAAATGGGTAAGGGCGTGAAGGAAGGGGGAACGCGATAGGGGGAAGTTGGAAGGAAGGGGGAAGGAGATAGGGGCGACGGAGAGGGGGGAAGGAAGGGGGAAGGAGATGGGGGAAGGAGAGGGGGTGGAAGGAGGGGGGAAGGAGATGGGGAGAAGGGAGAGATGTGAAGGAGAGTGGGGGAAGGAAGCGAGAAGGAGATGGGGGAAGGAGAGAGGTGAAGGGGGGAAGGAAATGGGGAAGGGGGAAGGAAGGGGAAGGAGAAGGAGGAAGGAGATTGGGTGAAGGAGAGGCCTGGAAGGAGATGGGGGAGGAGAGGGGATAGAAGGAAGGGGGAAGGAGAGGGGAGGGAAGGAGATCGGGGGAAGGAGGGGGGGAAGTAAGGGGGAGGAAATGGGTAAGGGCGTGAAGGAAGGGGGAACGCGATAGGGGAAGTTGGAAGGAAGGGGGAAGGAGATAGGGGCGACGGAGAGGGGGGAAGGAAGGGGGAAGGAGATAGGGGCAAAGGAGCGGTGGGGGAAGGAAGGGGCTAGGGAATAGGCGGGAAGAAGAAGGTGGGGAAGGAGAGGGAGGGAAAGAGATAGCGGGAAGGAGGGGGAAGGAAGGGGGAAGGAGATGGGGGAAGGAGAGGGGGTGGAAGGAGATGGGGGGAAGGAGATGGGCGGGAATGTGAGGGTTGGGAGGTGAGGGGGGAAGGAGGTAGGGGGAAGGAGGGGGAGGAGATGGGCGAAGGAGAGGGTGGGATAGACATAGAGGGGAAGGAGAGAGGGAGAAGGAGAAGAGGGGGGAATGAGAGAGGGGGGAAAGAGAAGGGGGAAGGAGAGGGGACCGAAGGAGATAGCGGGAATGAGGGGGGGAAGGAAGGTAGGGGAAGGAAGGAACGAGATGGGGGAAGGAGGGGGTGAAGGAGAGGAGGGGAAGGGGGTGAAGGAAGGGGGAAGGAAATGGGAGTAGGAGGGGGTAAGGAGAGAGGGGGAAGGAAAGGGGGAAGGAGATGGGGGAAGGAGGGGGAAGGAGGTAGGGCGGAAGGAGGCTGGAAAGAAGGAGACGGTGATGGATTGAAGGAGAGGGTGGGAAGGAGATAGGGGGAAGGAGTGGGGGGAAGGAGGGGGGAAGGAGAGAGGGGGAAGGAAAGGGGGAAGGAGATGGGGAAGGAGGCAGGGGTAGGTGAGGGTGGAAGGAGAGTTGGTGAAGGAGGGGTGGGAAGGAGATAAGGCGAGAAGGAGAAGGAGAAGGAGATGGGGGAAGGAGAGGGGAGAAGTAGAGGGGGGAATGAAGGGGGAAGGAGATAGGAGGAAGGAAAGGGGAAGGATATTGGTGGGAAGGAAGGGGGAAGGAGATAGGGGAAGGAGATGGGGGTAGGAAGGGGGAAGGAGATGGGGGAAGGAGATGGGGTAGGAAGGGGGAAGGAGATGGGAGGGAAGGAAGGGGGAAGGAGATGTGGGGAAGGAGATAGTGGAGGAGGGAAGGGGGAAGGAGATGGGGAAGGAAGGCGGAATGTGATAGGGGGAAGGAAGGGGGAAGGAGATGGGGGGAAGGAAGGGGGAAGGAGATGGGGCAAGGAGGGGTGAAGGAAGGGGGAAGGTGATGGGGTGAAGGAGGGGGTGGGAAGGAGAAAGGGGTGAAGGAGAGGGGGAAGGAGTGAGGAAGGAGAGGGGGGAAGGAGGAGGGCGAAGGAGATGGGGGGAAGGAGATGGGCGAAGGGGATGGGGGAAGGAGATGGGAGGGAAAGAGGGGGGAGATGGAGGGGGGTGGAGAGGGGTGAAGCAGACGGGGGAAGGAGGAAGAAGGAGATGGGGGAACGATAGTGGGGAAGGTGGGGGGGAAGGAGATGAGGAAGGGGGAAGGAAGGTGGAAGGAGATGGGGGAAGGAGGGGTGGAAGGAGAGGGGGTAGGAAGGAGGAAGAAGAGGTTGGAAGGAGGGGGGAAGGAGATATGGGAAAGGAGAGGGGGAGGAGAGGGGGAAGGAGGTGGGGGGAAAGAGACGTGGGGTAAGGAGAGGGGGAGAAGGAGATCGGGTGGAAGGAGAGTGGGGGCAAGGAAGGGGGAAAGAGATAGAGGGGAAGGAGAGGGGTGCAGGAAGGGAGAAGGAGATGGGGAAGGAAAGGGGGAAGGAGAGGGGGAAGTAGATGGGGAAGGAGAGGGGGAAGGAGATAGGGGCAACAGAGGGGGCAGGAGAGGGTGCGAAGGAGAGGGGGGCGTAAGGAGAGGCGGTGAAGGAGAGGGGGTGAAGGAGAGGAGGGGAAGAGAGGGGGTGAATGAGAGGGGGAAGGAGAGGGGGGAAGGAGAGGGTGTGTCTGAGGGGTGAGGAAGGGGGAAGGAAGGAGATGGGGAAGGAGAGGGGGAAGGAAGGCGGAATGAGATGGGGCGAAGGAGAGGGGGAAGGAGAGGTGGGAAAGAGGGGCAAGGAGATGGGAGTAGGAGAGGGGGGAAGGAGTGGGTCGGAGATATGGGAAGGAGATGGGGGAAGTAGAGGGTGGGGAAGGAGAGGGGGTGAAGGAGATGGGGGAAGGAAGGGGGAAGGAAATGGGAGGAAGGAGGGGTGGGAAGGAGAAATGGGGGAAGGAGATAGGAGGAAGGAGAGGGGGGCAAGGAGATGGGGGGAAGATGGGGGGGAAGGAGATCGTGGAAGGAGATGGGGGAAGGAGAGAGGAGGAAGGAGAGGGGGGAAGGAGAGAGAGGGGAAGGTGAGGGGGGAAGGAAGGGGGAAGGAGATGGGGAAGGAGAGGGTGGGAAGGAGAGGGGGGAAGGAGGGGGGCGAAGGAGAGGGGGTAAGGAGATGGGGAAGGAAGAGGGAAGGAGACGGGGAAGGAGATAGCGGTGGAAGGAAGGGGGAAGGAGATGGGGTGAAAGAGATGGTAGGAAAAAGGAGATGGGAAGGAGGGTGGAAGGAGATGGGGGAAGGAAGGGAGAAGGAGATGGGGGAAGGAGATTGGTTGAACGAGATAAGAGGGTAGGAGATAGGGGAGAAGGAGAAAGGGGGAGGGAAGGGGGAAGGAGATGGGGAGAAGGAGATGGGCGGGAAGGAAGGGGGAAGGAGATAGGGGGAAGGAGATGGGGAAGGAAGGGGGAAGGTGATGGGGGAAGGAAGGGGAAGGAGATTGGGGAATGGAAGGGGGAAGGAGATGGGGAAGGAGATGGGGGAAGGAGATGGGGGAAAGGAGATAAGAGTGTAGGGGAGAAGGAGATAGGGGGAAGGAAGTGCGAAGGAGATAGGGGAGAAGGAGAAAGGGGGATGGAAGGGGGAAGGAGATAGCAGAGAAGGAGATGGGGAAGGACGGGGGAAGGAGATAGGGGAGAAGGAGATAGGGGAGAAGGAAAGACGAAGGAGATAGGGGGAAGGAGGGGGGTAGGAGGTGGAGGGTTGGAAGGGGAAGAAGATGGGGGAAGGAGAGGGGGGCAGGAGATAGGGGGATGGAGTGGGGGAGAAGGAAGCAGGAAGGAGATGGGGGAAGGAGAGAGGTGAAGGGGGGAAGGAAATGGGGAAGGGGGAAGGAAGGGGAAGGAGAAGGAGGAAGGAGATTGGGTGAAGGAGAGGCCTGGAAGGAGATGGGGGAGGAGAGGGGATAGAAGGAAGGGGGAAGGAGAGGGGAGGGAAGGAGATCGGGGGAAGGAGAGGGGGGAAGTAAGGGAGAAGGAAATGGGTAAGGGCGTGAAGGAAGGGGGAACGCGATAGGGGGAAGTTGGAAGGAAGGGGGAAGGAGATAGGGAGAAGGGAGACAGGTGAAGGAGAGTGGGGGAAGGAAGCGGGAAGGAGATGGGGAAGGAGAGAGGTGAAGGGGGGAAGGACATGGGGAAGGGGAAGGAAGGGGAAGGAGAAGGAGGAAGGAGATTGGGTGAAGGAGAGGCCTGGAAGGAGATGGGGGAGGAGAGGGGATAGAAGGAATGGGGAAGGAGAGGGGAGGGAAGGAGATCGGGGGAAGGAGAGTGGGGAAGTAAGGGGGAAGGAAATGGGTAAGGGCGTGAAGGAAGGGGGAACGCGATAGGGGGAAGTTGGAAGGAAGGGGGACGGAGATAGGAGCGAAGGAGAGGGGGGAAGGAAGGGGGAAGGAGATAGGGGCAAAGGAGCGGTGGGGAAGGAAGGGGCTAGGGAATAGGCGGGAAGAAGAAGGTGGGGAAGGAGAGGGAGGGAAAGAGATAGCGGGAAGGAGGGGGAAGGAAGGGGGAAGGAGATGGTGGAAGGAGAGGGTGTGGAAGGAGATGGGGGTAGGAGATGGGCGGGAATGTGAGGGTTGGGAGGTGAGGGGGGAAGGAGATGGGGGGAAGGAGGGGGGAGGAGATGGGCGAAGGAGAGGGTGGGATAGACATAGAGGGGAAGGAGAGAGGGAGAAGGAGAAGAGGGGGGAATGAGAGAGGGGGGAAAGAGAAGGGGAAGGAGAGGGGACGGAAGGAGATAGCGGGAATGAGGGGGGGAAGGAAGGTAGGGGAAGGAAGGAACGAGATGGGGGAAGGAGGGGGTGAAGGAGAGGAGGGGAAGGGGGTGAAGGAAGGGGGAAGGAAATGGGAGTAGGAGGGGGGACGGAGAGAGGGGGAAGGAAAGGGGGAAGGAGATGGGGGAAGGAGGGGGAAGGAGGTAGGGCGGAAGGAGGCTGGAAAGAAGGAGACGGTGATGGATTGAAGGAGAGGGTGGGAAGGAGATAGGGGGGAAGGAGTAGGGGGAAGGAGGGGGTAAGGAGAGAGGGGGAAGGAAAGGGGAAGGAGATGGCGAAGGAGGCAGGGGTAGGTGAGGGTGGAAGAAGAGTTGGTGAAGGAGGGGTGGGAAGGAGATAAGGCGAGAAGGAGAAGGAGAAGGAGATGGGGGAAGGAGAGGGAAGAAGTAGAGGGGGGAATGAAGGGGGAAGGAGATAGGAGGAAGGAAAGGGGAAGGATATTGGTGGGAAGGAAGGGGGAAGGAGATAGGGGAAGGAGATGGGGGTAGGAAGGGGGAAGGAGATGGGAGGGAAGGAAGGGGGAAGGAGATGGGGGAAGGAGAGGGGGGAAGGAAGGGAAAAGGATATAGGGGGAAGGAGATAGTGGGGGAAGGAAGGGGGAAGGGGATAGGGGAGAAGGAGATGGAGGGAAGGAAAGGATGAATGTGATTGGTGGGAAGGAAGGGGGAAGGAGATGAGTGGAAGGAAGGGGGAAGGAGATGGGGGAAGGAGGGGGAAGGAAGGGGGAAGGTGATGGGGTGAAGGAGAGGGTGGGAAGGAGAAAGGGGGGAAGGAGAGGGGCGAAGCAGTGGGGAAGGAGAGAGGGGGAAGGAAAGGGGGAAGGAGATAGGGGGAAGGAGGTAGGGTTTAGGTGAGGGGGAAGGAAAGCGGGTGAAAAAGGGGTGGGAACGAGATAAGGGGGGAAGGAGAGGGAGAAGGAGATGTGGGAAGGAGAGGGGAGAAGGAGAGGGGGGAAGGAAGGGGGAAGGAGATAGGGCAGAAGGAGATTGGGGTATGGAAGGGGGAAGGAGATAGGGGAAGGAGATGGGGGTAGGAAATGGGAAGGAGATGGGAGGGAAGAAAGGGGGAAGGAGATGCGGGAAGTAGAGGGGGAAGGAAGGGAAAAGGAGATGTTGGAAGGAGAGTGGAGAAGGAGAGGGGAGAAGGAGAGGGGAGAAGGAAGGGGGAAGGAGATAGGGTAGAAGGAGATTGGGGGGAAGGAAGCAGGATGGTAATGGGGGAAGGAGAGGGCGGAAGGAAGGGGTAACGAGATCGGCGGGAAGGATACAGGTAGGGAAGTAATGGGGAAGGAGATGTGGTGAAGGAGATGGGGGAAGGAAGGGAAAAGGAGATTGGGGGGAAGCAGATGCGGGAAGGAAAGGGGAAGGAGATCGGGGGAAGGAGATGGGGTGAAGGAAGGGGGAAGCAGATAGCGGGGAAGGAGATGGTGGGAAGGAAGAGGGAAGAAGATGGGGGAAGGAGATGCGGGGAAGGAAGGGGTAAGGAGATAGGCGGCAAGGATACAGGTGGGGAAGTAAGGGGGAAGGAGATAGGCGGGAAGAAGATGGGGGAAGGAAGGGCGAAGGAGATTGGGGGAAGGATATGCAGGAAGGAAGGGGGAAGGAGATCGGGTGAAGGAGATGGGGTGAACGAAGGTGGAAGTAGATAGGGGGGAAGGAGATGGTGGGAAGGAAGAGGGAAGGAGATGGGGGAAGGAGATGGGGGAGGGAGGAAGGGGGAAGGAGATAGGAGGAAGGAGATGGGGGAAGGAAGTCGGAAGGAGATGGGGGAAGGAGATAGGGAGGTAAGGAAGGGGGAAGGAGATGGGGAAGGAGATGGGGAAGGAAGGGGGAAGGAGGTGGGGGGAAGGAAGGGGGAAGGCGATAGGGGGAAGGAGATAAGGGGGGAAGCAGAGGGAGAAGGAGATGTGGGAAGGAGAGGGGAGAAGGAGAAGGGGAAGGAAAGGGGGAAGGAGATAGGGTTAGGAGGTAGGGGGTAGGTGAGGGGGAAAGGAGAGGAGTGAAGGAGGGGGGAATGAGAAAAGGGGGGAAGGAGAGAGGAAAGGAGATGGGGGTAGGAAGGCGGAAGTAGATGGGAGTAAAGAAGGGGAAAGGAGATGGAGAGAAGGAGAGGGGGAAGGAGATAGTGGGGGAAGGAAGGGGGAAGGAGACCGGGGAGAAGGAGACCGGGAAAGGAAGTCGGAAGGAGATAGGGGGAGGGGGGAAAGGAAGGGG
This sequence comes from Chiloscyllium punctatum, assembly GCF_047496795.1. NCBI lineage: Eukaryota > Metazoa > Chordata > Chondrichthyes > Orectolobiformes > Hemiscylliidae > Chiloscyllium > Chiloscyllium punctatum. The sequence goes on along the minus strand of NW_027310860.1, from coordinate 31,569 downwards.
GAAGGTGATGGGGTGAAGAAGAGGGTGGGAAGGAGATGGGGGGAAGGATAGGGGGAAGGAGGGTGGAAGTAGAGAGTGGGATGGAAAGGGGGAAGAGAGGGGAAGGAGAGAGGGGGAAGGAGTTGCGGGAAGTAGAGGGGGGAAGGAGATGGGGAAGGAGAGGGGGGAAGGAGATAGGGGTAAGGAGATGGGGGAAAGGAGATGGGGAGGAAGGAAGGGGGAAGGAGATAGTGGGGAAGAAGATAGGGGGAAGGAAGGGGGAAGGAGATGGGGAGAATGAGATGGGGAGGAAGGAAGGGGAAGGAGATGGGGGAAGGAAGTCGGAAGGAGATTAGGGATGGAGATGGGGGAAGGAAGTGGGAAGGAGATGGGGAAGGAGATAGGGAGGGAAGGAAGGGGGAAGGAAGGGGGAAGGAGATAGTGGGGAAGGAGATAGGGGAAAGAAGGGGGAAGGAGATGGGGGAGAAGGAGATGGGGGAGGAAGGAAGGGGAAGGAGATGTGGGAAGGAGATGGGGGAAGGAAGTCGGAAGGAGATGGGGGATGGAGATGGGGGAAGGAAGGGGGAAGGAGATGGGGAAGAAGATAGGGAGGGAAGGAAAGGGAAGGAGATCGGGGGAAGGAGATAGGGCGAAGGAAGGGGGAAGGAGATGGGGAAGGAGATGGGGGGAAGGAGATAATAGTATAGGAGATGGGAGAAGGAGATGGGGGAAGGAGAGGGGAAGGAAGGGGGAAGGAGATAGGGGAGAAGGAGATGGGGGTAATGAAGGGGGAATGTGATGGGGGGAAGGAAGGAAGGGGGAAGGAGATGAGGGGAAGGAAGGGGGAATGAGATAGGGGGAAGGAGGGGAAGGAAGGGGGAAGGTGATGGGGTGAAGGAGAGGGTGGGAAGGAGATAGGGGGAAGGAGAGGGGGAAGGGGCTGAAGGAGAGAGGGGGAAGGAGGTAGTGGGTAGGTGAGGGGGGAAGGAGAGGGGGTGAAGAAGGGGTTGGAAGGAGATAAGGGGGAAGCAGGGGGAGAAGGAGATGTGGGAAGGAGAGGGGAGAAGGAGAGGGGGGAAGGAAGGGGTAAGGAGATAGGCGGGAACGATACAGGTGGGGAAGTAAGGGGGAAGGAGATGGGGGAAGGAGATGGGGGAAGGAAGGGGGGAAGGAGATTGGGGGGAAGGAGATGCAGGAAGGAAGGGCGAAGGAGATCGGGGAAGGAGATGGGGTAAAGAAAGGGGGAAGGAGATGGGGGAAGGAGATGGTGGGAAGGAAGGGGGAAGGAGATAGGCGGGAAGGATACAGGTGGGGAAGTTAGGGGGAAGGAGATAGGGGGAAGGAGATAGGGGAGAAGGAAGGGGTAAGGAGATAGGGTGAAGGAGAGGGTGGAAGGTGATGGGGGAAGGAGAGGGTGGGAAGGTGATGGGGGAAGGAGAGGTGGGAAGGAGGGGGGAAGGAGAGAGGGGAAGGAGGGAGGGGGTAGGTGAGGGGGGAAGGAGAGGGGGTGAAGGAGGGGTGGGAAGGAGATAAGGGGAGAAGGAGAGGGAGAAGGAGAGGGGGGAAGGAGAGGGGAGAAGGAGAGGGGGGACGGAAGGGGGAAGGAGATAAGGCGGAAGGAGATGGGGGGATGAAAGGGGGATGGAGATGGGGGAAGGAGATAGAGGGGAAGGAAGGGGTAAGGAGATAGGCGGGAAGGATACAGGTGGGGAAGTAAGGGGGAAGGAGATAGGGGGAAGGAGATGGGGAAGGAAGGGGGAAGGAGATTGGGGGGAAGGAGATGCAGGAAGGAAGGGGGAAGGAGATTGGGGGAAGGAGATGGTGGGAAGGAAGGGAGAAGGAGATGGTGGAAGGAGATTGCGGAGAAAGGAAGGGGGTAGGGGATAGGGGGGAAGGAGATGGGGGAAGGAAGGGGGAAGGAGATGGGGGAAGGAGAAATGGGGAAGGAAGGGGGAAGTAGATGGGGGATGGAGATAAGGGGGAAGGAGTTAGGGGGAAGGTGATAAGGGGGAAGGAGATAGGGGGAAGGAGATAAGGGGGAAGGAGATGGGGAAGGAGATAGGGGGACGGAGATGGGATGAAGGAGATGGGGGAAGGAAGGGAGAAAGAGATAGGGGGAAGGGTCTAGGGGGAATGAAGAGGGAAGGAGATGTGGGGAAGGAGATGGGGAAGGAGAGGGGGAAGGAAGGGCGAAAGAGATAGGGAGAAGGAAGGGGGAAGGAGATGGGGAAGGAGGGGGAAGAAGATGGGGAAGGAGAGGTGGGAAGGAAGGGGAAGAAGAGGGGAGAAGGAAGGGGAAGGAGATGGGGAAAGAGAGGGGGAAAGGAAGGGGGAAGGAGATAGGGAAAGGAGATTGCAGGAAGGAGTGGGGGGAGGAGAGAGGGGCAAAGGAGTTGGTGGAAGGAGATAAGGGGAAGGAGAGGGGGGAAAGAGATTGGGGGAAGAGGGGAGGGAAGGGGGAAGGAGATGGGGGAAGGAGATAGGGGGAAGGAGATAAGGGGGTAGGAGATAGGGGAGAAGGACATGGGGGAGGGAAGGGGGATGGAGATAGGGGAGAAGGAGAAAGGGGGAAGGAAGGGAGAAGGAGATGGGGAAGGAGAGGGGGGAAGGAGATGGGGGAAGGAGAGGGGGAAGGAAGGGAAGGAGATAGGGGCAGGAGAGGGGAGAAGGAGATGGGGAAAGAAGAGGGGGGTGAAGGAAGGTGGAAGGAGACAGGGGGGCAGGAGAGGTGGAGGAAGGGGGAAGGAGACAGGGCGAAGGAGAGGAGTGGAAGGAGCTGGGGGGGAGGAGATTTGGGGAAGGAGAGATGGGAAGGAGATTGGGGGAAAGAGAGGGGGGAAGGGGAGAGGGGGAAGGAGTTGGGTGAAGGAGGGGGGAAGGAGATGGGGGTAGGAGAGGGGTAAGGATATAGGGGTAAGGAGTTGGGGGGAAGGAGATGTGGGCAGGAGATAGGGGGAAGGAGTGGGGCAAGGAGAGGGGGTGAAGGAGATGGGGTGAAGCAGATGGGGTGAAGGAGATGGGGGAAGGAAATAGGGGGCAAGGAGAGGGGGAAGGGTGGTAGGAGATGTTGGGAAGGAGAGGGGCGAAGGACATGGGGGAAGGATAAGGGGGAAGGAGATAGGGGAAGGAAATAGGGGGTAAGGGGAGTGGGAGTAGGAGATAGGGGGAAGGAGAAAGGGGGGAAGAAAGGGGGAAGGAGATGGGGAAGGAGATGGATTGGAAGGAAGGGGAAGGAGATGGGGAAGGAGAGATGGGGGAAGGAAGGGGGAAGGAGATGGGGGAAAGGCAATGGGGGAAGGAAGGGGGAAGAAGATGGGGTAGGAGATAGGGCGAAGGAAGGGGGAAGGGGATGGGGAAGGAGATAGGGAAAGGAAGGGGGAAGGAGATAGGGGAGAAGGACATGGGGGAAGGGAGGGGGATGGAGATGGGGGAAGGAAGGGGGAACGAGATTGTGGGGAAAGGAAGGGGAAAGGAGAGGGGCGAGGGAGAAAGGCGGGAAGTAAGGGGGAAGGAGATGGGGGGGAGGAAGGGGGAAGGAGATGGGGGAAGGAGATAGCGGTGGAAGGAAGGTGAAGGAGATGGGGTGAAAGAGATGGTAGGACAAAGGAGATGGGGGGAAGGAGGGTGGAAGTAGATGGGGGAAGGTGATCGGGAGAAGGAAGGGGAATGAGATAGGGGGAAGGAGATATGGGGGAAAGGAGGTGGGAAGGTGATGGGGAAGGAAGGGGGAAGGAGATAGGGGAGAAGGGGAAATAGGGATAGAAGGGAGAAGGAGATAGGGGAGAAGGAGATGGGCGGGAAGGAAGGAGGAAGGAGATAGGGGAGAAGGAGATGGGGGGAAGGAAGGGGATGGTGATGGGGGAAGGACGGGGAAGGAGATGGGGGAATAGAAGGGGGAAGGAGATGGGGTAAGGAGATGGGGGAAGGAGATGGGGGAAAGGAGATAAGAGGATAGGAGGTAGGGGAGAAGGAGATGGGGAAGGAAGGGTGAAGGAGATAGGGGAGAAGGAGATGGGGGAAGGAAGTGGGAAGGAGATAGGGGACAAGGAGAAAGAGGATGGAAGGGGAAGGAGATAGCGGAGAAGGAGATGGGGGGAAGGACGGGGGAAGTAGATAGGGGAGAAGGAAGGAGGAAGGAGATAGGGGGAAGGAAGGGGGTACGAGGTGGGGGGATGGAAGGGGGAAGGAGATGGGGGGAAGGAGAGAGGGGAAGGAGATTGGGGAAAGAGAGGGGAAGGAGGGGGGAAGGAGTTGGGGGAAGGAGAGGGGGAAGGAGATGGGGGGAAGGAGAGGGGAAGGAGATGGGGTAAGGAGATGGGGGAAGGAGATGGGGGTTAAAGCGATAGGGGAAGGAAATAGGGGGCAAGGAGAGGGGGAAGGAGAGTGGGGAGGAGATGGTGGAAGGAGAGGGGTGAAGGACATAGCGGGGAAGGATTGGGGGAAGGAGATAGGGGGAAGGAGATGGGGGAAGAAAGGGGGAAGGAGATGGGGAAGGAGAGATGGGGGAAGGAAGTGGGAAGGAGATGGGGGAAGGAGATTGGGGGAAGGAAGGGGGAAGGAGATGGGGGGATGGAAGGGGGAAGGAGAAAGGGGGGAAGGAAGGGGGAAGGAGATTGGCAGAAGGAGATAGTGCGGAAGGAAGTGGGAAGGAGATGGGGAGAAGGAGATAGGGGGAAGGAAGGGGGAAGGAGATGGGGGGAAGGAAGGATGGGGAAGGAGGTGGGGGGATGGAAGGGGGAAGGAGAAAGGGGGGAAGGAAGGGGGAAGGAGATTGGCAGAAGGAGATAGTGCGGAAGGAAGTGGGAAGGAGATGGGGAGAAGGAGATAGGGGGAAGGAAGGGGGAAGGAGATGGGGGAAGGAAGGGGGAAATAGAAATGGGGGAGGCGATTGGGGGAAGGAAGGGGGAAACGAGATGGGGGAAGGAAGGGGGGAGGAGATAGGGGGGAAAGAGAGGGGGGAGGCAAGTGGGAAGGAGATGGGGAGAAGGAAGGGTGAAGGAGATAGGGGAGAAGGAGATGAGGGAAGGAAGGGCGAAGGAGATGGGGAGAAGGAGAGGGGGGAAGGAAGGGGGAAGTAGATAGGGGGAAGGAAGGGGGAAGGAGATGGGGAGAAGGAAGGGGGTAGGAGATAGGGGTGAAGGAAGGGCGAAGGAGATAGAGGGGGAAGGAGGGGGGAACGACGGGGGGAAGGAGAGGGATGAAGGAAGGGGGAAGGAGATGGGGGAAGGAGGGGGGAGGAGATGGGGAAGGAGATTGGGGGAAGGAAGGGGGTACAAGAAGGGGAGTAAGGAAAAGGGGAGAAGATGGGGAAGCAGATGGGGGGAATGCAATGGGGAAGGAGATGGGAGGAAGGAAGCGGGAATCAGATTGTGGGGAAGGAGATTGCGGGGAAGGAGATAGAGGGGAACGATGGGGGAAGGAGATAGCAGGGGACAGAGATGGGGGGATGAAGGGGGGAGGCAGATAGAGGGTAAAGAAGGGGGACGGAGATAGCGGGGGAAGGCCGATGGGGGGAAGGAAGGGGGGAGGAAGGGGGTAGGAGATGGGGGGAAGGAGATGGGGGAAGGAAGGGTGAAGGAGATAGCGGGGAAGGAGATGGGGGAAAGGAAGGGGGAAGGAGATGTGGAGGAAGGAAGGGGGAAGGAGATGGGGAGGCAGATGGGGAGGATTAGGGGGCAGGAAGGGGGAAGGAGATGGGTGAGGGGTTGGGGGGAAGGAAGGGGGAAGGAGATAGTGGGGGAAGGAAGGGGGAAGGAGATAGTGAGGAAGGAGATGGGTGAAAGAAGGGGGGAAGGAGATGTGGGGGAAGGAGATGGGGAAGGAAGTGGGAAGGGGACAGCGGGGGAAGGAGATGGGGAAGGAATGGGGAAGGAGATGGGTGAGGAAGGATGAACAATACGGGGTTAAGGAAGGGGGAAGGAAATGGGGGGAAGCAGATAGGGGGAAGGAAGGGGGAAGGAGATGGGGGAAGGAGATGGGGGAAGGAAGAGGGAAGGAGATAGCGGGGAAGGAGATGGGGAAGGAAGGGGGAAGGAGACGGGGGTAAGGAGATTGGGGGTTAAGGAAGGGCGAAGGAGATGTGGGGGAAGGAGATGGGGTGTAAGGAAGGGGGAAGGAGATGAGGAAGGAGGTGGGGGAATGAGATGGGGGAAAGGAAGGGGGAATGAGATGGGGGAAGGAAGGGGGAAGGAGATAGGGGGAAGGAGATGGGCGAAGGAGATGGGGCGAAGGAGATGGGGGGAAGAGATGGGGGAAGGAAGCGGGAAGGAGATAGGGGAGAAGGAGAAAGGGGGATGGAATGGGGAAGGAGATAGGGGAGAAGGAGATAGGGGAGAAGGAAGGAGGAAGGAGATGGGGGGGAAGGAAGGGGGAAGGAGGTGGGGGGATGGAAGGGGGAAGGGGGAAGGAGAAAGGGGGGAAGGAAGGGGGAAGGAGATAGCGGGGAAGGAGATGGGGAAGGAAGGGGAAGGAGACGGGGGTAAGGAGATTGGGGGTTAAGGAAGGGCGAAGGAGATGTGGGGGAAGGAGATGGGGTGTAAGGAAGGGGGAAGGAGATGAGGAAGGAGGTGGGGGAATGAGATGGGGGCAAGGAAGGGGGAATGAGATGGGGGAAGGAAGGGGGAAGGAGATAGGGGGAAGGAGATGGGCGAAGGAGATGGGGCGAAGGAGATGGGGGGAAGAGATGGGGGAAGGAAGCGGGAAGGAGATAGGGGAGAAGGAGAAAGGGGGATGGAAGGGGGAAGGAGATAGGGGAGAAGGAGATAGGGGAGAAGGAAGGAGGAAGGAGATGGGGGGAAGGAAGGGGAAGGAGGTGGGGGGATGGAAGGGGGAAGGAGAAAGGGGGGAAGGAAGGGGGAAGGAGATTGGCAGAAGGAGATAGAGCGGAAGGAAGTGGGAAGGAGATGGGGAGAAGGAGATAGGGGAAGGAAGGGGGAAATAGAAATGGGGGAGGCGATTGGGGGAAGGAAGGGGAAACGAGATGGGGGAAGGAAGGGGGAGGAGATAGGGGGAAGAGAGGGGGGAGGCAAGTGGGAAGGAGATGGGGAGAAGGAAGGGTGAAGGAGATAGGGGAGAAGGAGATGAGGGAAGGAAGGGGGAAGTAGATAGGGGGAAGGAAGGGGGAAGGAGATGGGGAGAAGGAAGGGGGTAGGAGATAGGGGTGAAGGAAGGGCGAAGGAGATAGAGGGGGAAGGAGGGGGGGAACGACGGGGGGAAGGAGAAGGATGAAGGAAGGGGGAAGGAGATTGGGGGGGAAGGAAGGGGGGAGGAGATGGGGAAGGAGATTGGGGGAAGGAAGGGGGTACAAGAAGGGGAGTAAGGAAGGGGAAGAAGATGGGGAAGCAGATGGGGGAAAGGAATGGGGAAGGAGATGGGAGGAAGGAAGCGGGAATCAGATTGTGGGGAAGGAGATTGCGGGGAAGGAGATAGAGGGGAACGATGGGGGAAGGAGATAGCAGGGGTCAGAGATGGGGGATGAAGGGGGGAGGCAGATAGAGGGTAAAGAAGGGGGACGGAGATAGCGGGGGAAGGCGATGGGGGGAAGGAAGGGGGGAGGAAGGGGGTAGGAGATGGGGGGAAGGAGATGGGGGAAGGAAGGGTGAAGGAGATAGCGGGGAAGTAGCGGGGAAGGAGATGGGGGAAAGGAAGGGGGAAGGAGATGTGGAGGAAGGAAGGGGGAAGGAGATGGGGGTAAGGAAGGGGGAAGGAGATGGGGAGGCAGATGGGGAGGATTAGGGGGCAGGAAGGGGGAAGGAGATGGGTGAGGGGTTGGGGGAAGGAAGGGGGAAGGAGATAGTGGGGGAAGGAAGGGGGAAGGAGATAGTGAGGAAGGAGATGGGTGAAAGAAGGGGGAAAGGAGATGTGGGGGAAGGAGATGGGGAAGGAAGTGGGAAGGGGACAGCGGGGGAAGGAGATGGGGGAAGGAATGGGGAAGGAGATGGGTGAGGAAGGATGAACAAGACGGGGTTAAGGAAGGGGGAAGGAAATGGGGGAAGCAGATAGGGGGAAGGAAGGGGAAAGGAGGTGGGGGAGGCAGATGGGGTGAATGAAGGGGGAAGGAGATGGGGAAGGAAGGGGGAAGGGGATAGCGGGGGAAGTAGATGGGGTGAAGGAAGGGGAAGGAGATGGGGGAAGGAGATGGGGGAAAAATGGGGGAAGGAGATGTGGGGGAAGGAATGGAGAAGGGCATGGGGGAGAAAGGGGGAACGAGATGGGGGGTAAGGAAGGGGGAAGGAGATGGGGGAAGCAGATAGTGAGGAAGGAAGGGGGAAGGAGATAGGGGGAAGGAGATAGGGGGAAGGAAGGGGGAAGTAGATAGCAGGGGAAGGAGATGGGGGAAGGAGATGGGGGAAGGAAGGGGGAAGGAGATGGGGGAAGGAAGGGGAAAGGAGATAGGGGAAACGATTGGGGGGAAGGAAGGGGGAAGGAGATGGGCGAAGGAAGGGTGAAGGAGATGTGGAGGAAGGAAGTGGGAAGGAGATGGGGGTAAGGAAGGGGGAAGGAGATGGGGGAAGCAGATGGGGGAAGGAAGGGGGAAGGAGATGGGGGAAGGAGATGGGGGATGGAAGAGGGAAGGAGATAGCGGGGAAGGAGATGGGGAAGGAAGGGGGAAGGAGACGGTGGTAAGGAGATTGGGGGTTAAGGAAGGGCGAAGGAGATGTGGGGGAAGGAGATGGGGTGTAAGGAAGGGGGAAGGAGATGAGGAAGGAGGTGGGGGAATGAGATGGGGGCAAGGAAGGGGGAATGAGATGGGGAAGGAAGGGGGAAGGAGATAGGGGGAAGGAGATGGGTGTAGGAAGGGGGAAGGAGATGGGGGTAGGAAGGGGGAAGGGTATGGGGAAGGAAGGGTGAAGGAGATGGGGGAAGGAAAGGGGAAGGAGATGGGGGAAGGAAGGGGGAAGGAGATGGGGTTCAGGAAGTCGGAAGGAGATGGGTGGAAGGAGATTAGGGAAGGAATGCGGAAGGAGATGGGGAAGGGGATAGGGGGGAGGAAGGTGGAAGGAGATGGGGGGAAGGATGGAGGAAGGAGAGGGGGAGGGAGATAGGGGGGAAGTAAGGGGGAAGAAGATACTGGAAGGAGATAGCGGTGGAAGGAAGGGGGAAGGAGATGGGGGGAAGGAAGGGGAAGCAAATAGGGGGAAGGGAGGTGGAAGGAGATAGGTGGAAGGAGATGGGGGAGGAAGGGGGAAGGATATGGGAGAAGGAAAGGGGGAGTAGATGGGGAAAGAAAGGGGGAGGGAGATGGGGGAAGGAAGGGAAGCAAATAGGGGGGAAGGAAGGGGGAAGGAGATAGCGGGTGAAGGAGATGGGGGAAGGGAGGTGGAAGGAGATAGGGGGAAGGAGATGGGGGTAGGAAGGGGGAAGGATATGGGGGAAGGAAGGGGGATGGAGATGGGGTAAGGAAGGGGGGAGTAGATGGGGGGCGGGAAGGGGGAAGAACATGGGTGGAAGGGGGTAGGGGGAGGAAGGGGGAAGGAGATGGTGGGCAAGGATGTGGAAGGAGATGGGGAAGGAGATAGTGGGCAATGATGGGGAAGGAGATAGGGGGAAGGAGATAGTGGGGGAAGGAAGGGGGAAGGAGAGGGGGGATACGGGAGAAGGAAGGGGGAAGAAGATACGGGAAGGAGATAGCGGTGGAAGTAAGGGGGAAGGAGATGGGGTCAGGAGATGGGGGAAGGAAGGGGGAAGGAGATAAGGGGTAGGAAGGGGGAAGGAGATGGAGGAAGGAAGGGGGAAGGAGATGTGGGAAAGGAGATGGGGAAGGAGATGGGGGGAAGGAAGGGGGAAGGAGATGGAAAAAGGAAGGGGGAGGAGATTTGGGGGCAGGAAGGGCGAAAGAGATAGGGGGGAAAGAGATAGGCGAAGAAAGTGGGAAGGAGATGGGGAAGGAGATAGGGGTAAGGAGATAGTGGGGGAAGGAAGTGGGAAGGAGAGAGGGGAGGGAGATCGGGGGAAAATAAGGGGGAACGGGATAGGGGAAGGAGATAGCGGTGGAAGGAAGGGGGAAGGAGATGGGGGAAGGAGATGTGGGGAAGGGATGGGGAAGGAAGGGGGAAGGAGATGGGGAAAGAAAGGGGGAAGGAGATAGGGGGAAGGAAGGGGGAAGGAGATGTGGGGGAAGGAGATTGGGGGAAGGAAGGGGGAATGAGATACGGGGAAGGAGATGGTGGTGGGAGATGGTGTAGGAAGGAAGGGGGAAGGAGATGGGGAAGAAAGGGGGAAGGAGATGGGAGAAGCAGATGGGGAAGGAAGGGGGAAGGAGATGGGGAAGGAAGGGGGGAATGAGATAGCGGGGAAGGAGATTGGGTGGAAGGAAGGGGGAAGCAGATAGGGGAAGAAAGGGGGAAGGAGATGGGGGAGGAAGGGGGAACGAGATGGGGGTAAGGAAGGGGGAAGGAGATGGGGGAAGCAGATGGGGAAAGGAAGGGGGAAGGAGATGGGGGAAGGAAGGGGGGAATGAGATAGCGGGGAAGGAGATTGGGTGGAAGGAAGGGGGAAGCAGATAGGGGAAGAAAGGGGGAAGGAGATGGGGGAGGAAGGGGGAACGAGATGGGGGTAAGGAAGGGGGAAGGAGATGGGGGAAGCAGATGTGGAAAGGAAGGGGGAAGGAGATGGGGAAGCAGATAGGGGAAGGTAGGGGGAAGGGGATGGGGGAAGGAAGGGGGGAAGGAGATAGCAGGTAATGAGATTGGGCGGAAGGAAGGGGGAAGGAGATCGGGGGAAGGAGATGGGGGGAAGAAAGGGTTAAGGAGATGTGGGGGAAGGAATGGGGAAGGAGATGGGGAGGAAGAAGGAACGAGATGGGGAGTAAGAAAGGGGAAAGGAGATGGGGGAAGCAGATGGGGGAAGAAGGGGGAAGGAGATGGAGGGGGAAAGAGATGGGGGGAAGGCAGGGAGAAGGAGATGGGGGAAGGAGATAAGGGGGAGAAAGGGAGAAAGAGATGGTGGGGAAGGATGGGGGAAGGAGATATGGTGAAGGAGATAGTGGGGGAAGGAAGTGGGAAGGAGAGAGGGGAGGGAGATAGGGGGAAAGGAAGGGTGAATGGGATAGGGGAAGCAGATAGCGGTGGAAGGAAGAGGGAAGGAGATGGGGGAAGGAGATGTGGGGAAGTGGATGGGGGAAGGAAGGGGGAAGGAGATGGGGGAAGGAAGGGGGAAGGAGATAGTTGGGAAGGAGATAGCGGGGAAGAAGGAGGGAAGGAGATGAGGAAGGACATACGGACAGGGAGATGGGGGAATGAGGTAGGGTGGGAAGGAAGGGGGAAGGAGATAGTGGGGAAGGAGAGGGGTGGAAGAAAGGGGGGAAGGAGATGTGGGGGTAGGAGATGGGGAAGGAAGTGGGAAGGGGAAGGCGGGGAAAAGAGATGGGGGAAGGAATGGGGAAGGAGATGGGTGAGGAAGGAGGAACGAGATGGGGTTAAGGAAGGGGGAAGGAGATGGGGGAAGCAGATAGGGGGAAGGAAGGGGAAAGGAGATGGGGGAAGCAGATGGGGTGAAGGAAGGGGGAAGGAGATGGGGAAGGAAGGGGGAAGGGGATAGCGGGGGAAGGAGATGGGGTGAAGGAAGGGGAAGGAGATAGTGGGGGAAGGAAGTGGGAAGGAGATAGTGTGGAAGGAAATGGGTGGAAGAAAGGGGGGAAGGAGATGTGGGGGAAGGAGATGGGGAAGGAAGTGGGAAGGGGACAGCGGGGGAAGGAGATGGGGGTAGGAAGGGGGAAGGATAAGGGGGAAGGAAGGGTGAAGGAGATGGGGTAAGGAAGGGGGGAGGAGATGGGGGGCGGGAAGGGGGAAGGAGATTAGTGGAAGGAGATGTGGTAAGGAAGGGGGAAGGAGATGGGGGAAGGGGGTAGGGGGAGGAAGGGGGAAGGAGATGGTGGGCAAGGATGGGGAAGGAGATAGGGGGAAGGAGATAGTGGGGGAAGGAAGGGAGAAGTAGAGGGGGGAGGGGGATACGGGGGAAGGAAGGGGGAAGAAGATACGGGAAGGAGATAGCGGTGGAAGGAAGGGGGAAGGAGATGGGGTAAGGAGATGGGGGGAAGGAAGGGGGAAGGAGATGGGGGAAGGAGGGGGGAAGGAAGGGGGAAGGAGATGGGTGGAAGGAAGGGGGAAGGAGATGGGGAAGGTAGGGGGAAGGAGATGTGTGAAAGGAGATGGGGGAAGGAGATAGGGGGGAAGGAAGGGGGAAGGAGATGGAAAAAGGAAGGGGGAAGGAGATGGGGTAAGGAAGGGGGGAGGAGATGGGGGCGGGAAGGGGGAAGGAGATTGGTGGAAGGAGATGTGGGAAGGAAGGGGGAAGGAGATGGGGGAAGGGGGTAAGGGGAGGAAGGGGGAAGGAGATGGTGGGCAAGGATGGGGAAGGAGATAGGGGGAAGGAGAGAGTGGGAGAAGGAAGTGGGAAGGAGAGAGGGGAGGGAGATGGGGGAAAGGAAGGGGGAATGGGATAGGGGAAGGAGATATCGGTGGAAGGAAGGGGGAAGGAGATGGGGAAGGAGATGTGGGGAAGGGATGGGGGAAGGAAGGGGGAAGGAGATGGGGGAAGGAAGGGGGAAGGAGATGGGGGAAGGAAGGGGGAAGGAGATGTGGGGGAAGGAGATTGGGGGAAGGAAGGGGGAATGAGATACGGGGAAGGAGATGGTGGTGGGAGATGGTGGGGGAAGGAAGGGGGAAGGAGATGGGGAAGAAAGGGGGAAGGAGATGGGGGAAGTAGATGGGGGAAGGAAGGGGGAAGGAAGGGGGGGAAGAGATAGCGGGGAAGCAGATGGGGGAAGGAAGGGGGAAGGAGATGGGGGAAGCAGATGGGGGAAGGAAGGGGGAAGGGAGGGGGGAAAGAGATAGCGGGGTAGGAGATCGGGTGGAAGGAAGGGGGAAGGAGATAGGGGTAAGGAAGGGGGAAGGTGATGGTGGGAAACAGATGGGGGGAAGGAAGGGGGAAGGAGATGGGGAAGCAGATAGGGGGAAGGAAGTAGGAATGAGATTGGGGAAGGAAGGGGTGAAGGAGGTAGCGGGGAATGAGATTGGGGGGAAGGAAGGGGGAAGGAGATCGGGGGAAGGAGATGGGGGGAAGAAAGGGTTAAAGAGATGTGGGGGAAGGAATGGGGAAGGAGATGGCGGAGGAAGGAGGAACGAGATGGGGGTAAGAAAGGGGAAAGGAGATGGGGGAAGCAGATGGGGGAAGGAAGGGGGAAGGAGATGGGGGGAAGGAAAGGGGAAGGAGATGGGGGGAAGGAAGGGGAAGGAGATGGGGGAAGGAGATGGGGAGAAAGGGAGAAGGAGATGGTGGGGAAGGATGGGCGAAGGAGATAGGGTGAAGGAGATAGTGGGGGAAGGAAGTGGGAAGGAGAGAGGGGAGGGAGAAAGGGGGATAGGAAGGGGGAATGGGATAGGGGAAGGAGATAGCGGTGGAAGAAGGGGGAAGGAGATGGGGGAAGGAGACGTGGGGAAGTGGATGGGGGAAGGAAGGGGGAAGGAGATGGGGAAAGAAAGGGGGAAGGAGATGGGGGGAGGAAGGGGGAAGGAGATGTGGGGGAAGGAAGGGGGAAGGGTATTGGGGAAGGAGATAGCGGAGGAAGGAAGGGGGAAGGAGATGGGGAAGGAAGGGGGAAGGAGATAGTTGGGAAGGAGATAGCGGGGTAGAAAGGGGGAAGGAGATGAGGAAGGACATACGGAGAGGGAGATGGGGGATGGAGATAGGGTGGAAAGGAGATTGGGGAAAGAAGGGGGAAGGAGATAGGGGGAGAAGGAAGGGGGAAGGAGATGGGGAAGGGGGGTAGGGGGAGGAAGGGGGAAGGAGATGTTGGGCAAGGATGGGGATGGAGATGGAGGAAGGAGATAGTGGGGGAAGGAAGGGGGAAGGAGAGGGGGAGGGAATAAGGGGAAGGAAGGGGGAACAAGATACGGGAAGGAGATAGCGGTGGAAGGAAGGGGAAAGGAGATGGGGGAAGGAGATGGGGGGAAGGAAGGGGGAAGGAAATGGGGTAAGGACGGTGGAAGTCGATGTGAGAACGGAGATGGGGGAAGGAGATGGGGGGAAGGAAGGGGGAAGGAGATGGGGGGAGGAAGGGGGAAGGAGATGTGGGGAGGAAGGGGGAAGGAGATGTGGGGAAGGAGATAGGGGGAAGAAAGTGGGAAGGAGATGGGGGAAGGAGATACGGGGAAGGAGATAGGGGAAGAAAGGGGGAAGGAGATGGGGGAAGGAGATAGGGTGGGAAGGGGATAGGGCAAAGAAGGGGGAAGGAGATAGGAGGAGAAGGAAGGGGGAATGAGATGGGGAGAAGGAGATGGGGAAGGAAGAGGGAAGGAGATAGGGGAAAATGAGATAGCAGGGAAGGAGGGGGGAAGGAGATAAGGGAGAAGGAGATGGATGGAAGGAAAGGTGAAGGAGATGGGTGAAGGATGAGGGAATGAGATAGGGGAAGGAGGCGGGGGGATGGATGTGGGAAAGAGATGGGGGGAGGAGATTTGGGGAAGGAAGTGGGAAGGAGATGAGGGGGAAGGAAAGGGGAAGGAGATGGGGAAAGAAAGGGGGAAGGAGATGGGGGAAGGAAGGGGGAAGGAGATGGGAGGGAGGAGATGGGGGAAGGAGATGGAGGAAGGAGATAGGAGGGAAGGAGATTGGGGGAAGAAAGGGGGAATGAGATGGGGGATGGAGATGGGGTGGAAGATGGGGGGGAAGGAAGGGGGAAGGACATAGGGGTAAGGAGATGTGTGGGGAGGAATGCGGAACGAGATGGGGGGTAAGGAAGCGGAAAGGAGATGGTGGAAGCAGATAGGTGGAAGGAAGGCGGAAGGAGATAGGGGTAAGGAAGGGGGAAGGAGATAGGGGGGAAGGAGATGGGGGAGGAAGGGGGAAGGAGATAGCGGGGGTAGGAGATGGGGAAGGAAGGGTGTGGAGATGGGGGAAGGAAGCGGGAAAGAGATGGGGGAGGGAGATGGAAGGAAGGGGGAACGAGATAGCGGGGAAGGAGATAGGGGAGGGAAGGGGGAAGGAGATGTGAGGGAAGGAAGGGGGAAGGAGATGGGGAAGAAAGGGGGAAGGAGATGGGGGAGGAAGTGGGAACGAGATGGGGGTAAGGAAGGGGGAATATGATGGGGGGAAGCAGATGGGGGAAGGAAGTGGGAAGGAGATGGCGAAGCAGATAGGGTGAAGGAAGAGGGAAGGAGATGGGGATGGAAGGGGGGAAGGAGGTAGCGGGGAATGAGATTGGGGGGAAGGAAGGGGAAGGAGATGGGGGAAGGAGATGGGGGGAAGAAAGGGCTAAGAAGATGTGGGGGAGGGAATGGGGAAGGAGATGGGGGAGGAAGGAGGAACGAGATGGGGGTAAGAAAGGGGAAAGGAAATGGGGAAGCAGATGGGGGAAGGAAGGGTGAAGCAAATGGGGTAAAGAGATGGGGGGAGGAAAGGGGAAGGAGATGGGTGAAGGAAGGGGGAAGGACATGGGGGAAGGAGATGGGGGAGGAAGGGGGAAGGAGATGGTGGGGAAGGATGGGCGAAGGAGATCGGGTGAAGGAGATAGTGGGGGAAGGAAGTGGGAAGGAGAGAGGGGAGGGAGATAGGGGGAAAGGAAGGGGGAATGGGATAGGGGAAGGAGATAGCGGTGGAAGGAAGGAGGAAGGAGATGGGGGAAGGAGATGTGGGGAAGTGGATGGGTGAAGGAAGGGGGAATGAAATGGTGAAAGAAAGGGTGAAGGAGATGGGGGAAGGAAGGGGGAAGGAGATGTGGGGAAAGGAAGGGGGAAGGGGATTGGGGAAGGAGATAGGGGAGGAAGGAAGGTGGAAGGAGATGGGGAAGGAAGGGGGAAGGAGATAGTTGGGAAGGAGATAGCGGGGAAGAAAGGGGGAAGGAGATGAGGAGGAAATACGGAGAGGGAGATGGGGGAAGGAGATAGGGTGGGAAGGAGATGGGGAAAGAAGGGGGAAGGAGATAGGGGGAGAAGGAAGGGGGGAGGAGATGGGGAAGGGGGTAGGGGTAGGAAGGGGGAAGGAGATGTTGGGCAAGGATGGGGAAGGAGATGGGGGAAGGAGATAGTGGGGGAAGAAAAGGGGAAGGAGAGTGGGGAGGGGATGGGGGAAGGAAGGGGGAAGGAGTTGGGAAAAGAAAGGGGGAAGGAGATGGGGGAAGGAAGGGGGAAGGAGTTGGGAGGGAGGAGATGGGGACGGAGATAGGAGGGAAGGAGATTGGGGGAAGAAAGGGGGAATGAGATGGGGGGACGGAGATGGGGGTGGGAGATGGGGGGGAAGGAAGGGGGAAGAACATAGGGGTAAGGAGATGGGGGCAAGGAAGGGGAAAGGAGATGTGTGGGGAGGAATGGGGAACGAGATGGGGGGGTAACGAAGCGGAAAGGAGATGGTGGAAGCAGATAGGTGGAAGGAAGGGGGAAGGAGATAGGGGTATGGAAGGGGGAAGGAGATAGGCGGGAAGGAGATGGGGGAGGAAGGGGGAAGGAGATAGCGGGGGTACGAGATGGGGGAACGAAGGGTGTGGAGATGGGGGAAGGAAGCGGGAAAGAGATGGGGGAGGGAGATGAATGGAAGGGGAAACGAGATAGCGGGGAAGGAGATAGGGGGGAAGGGGGAAGGAGATGTGAGGGAAGGAAGGGGGAAGGAGAAAGGGGAAGAAAGGGGGAAGGAGATGGGGGAGGAAGGGGGAACGAGATGGGGGTAAGGAAGAGGGAATATGATGGGGGGAAGCAGATGGGGGGAAGGAAGTGGGAAGGAGATGGGGAAGCAGATAGGGGGAAGGAAGGGGGAAGGAGATGGTGATGGAAGGGGGGAAGGAGGTAGCGGGGAATGAGATTGGGGGGAAGGAAGGGGGAAGGAGATGGGGGAAGGAGATGGGGGGAAGAAAGTGTTAAGATGATGTGGGGGAAGGAATGGGGAAGGAGATGGGGGAGGAAGGAGGAACGAGATGGGGGGTAAGAAAGGGGAAAGGAGATGGGGGAAGCAGATGGGGGAAGGAAGGGGGAAGGAGATGGGGGAAAGAGATGGGGGAGGAAAGGGGAAGGAGATGGGGGAAGGAAGGGGGAAGGAGATGGTGGGGAAGGATGGGCGAAGGAGATCGGGTGAAGGAGATAGTGGGGGAAGGAAGTGGGAAGGAGAGAGGGGAGGGAGATAGGGGGAAAGGAAGGGGGAATGGGATAGGGGAAGGAGATAGCGGTGGAAGGAAGGGGGAAGGAGATGGGGGAAGGAGATGGGGGAAGGAGATGGGGGGAAGGACGGGGGAAGTAGATGGGGTAAGGACGGGGGAAGGAGATGTGGGAACGGAGATGGGGGAAGGAGATAGGGGGGAAGGAAGTGGAAGGAGATGGGGGAAGGAAGGGGGAAGGAGTTGTGGGGGCAGGAAGGGGGAAGGAGATGGGGGAAGGAGATAGGGGGAAGAAAGTCGGAAGGAGATGGGGGGGAGGAAAGGGGAAGGAGATGGGTGAAGGAAAGGGGAAGGAGATGGGGGAAGGAGATGGGGGAGGAAGGGGGAAGGAGATGGTGGGGAAGGATGGGCGGAGGAGATCGGGTGAAGGAGGTAGTGGGGGAAGGAAGTGGGAAGGAGAGAGGGGAGGGAGATTGGGGGAAAGGAAGGGGGAATGGGATAGGGGAAGGAGATAGCGGTGGAAGGAAGGAGGAAGGAGATGGGGGAAGGAGATGTGGGGAAGTGGATGGGTGAAGGAAGGGGGAAGGAAATGGGGAAAGAAAGGGTGAAGGAGATGGGGGAAGGAAGGGGGAAGGAGTTGTGGGGAAAGGAAGGGGGAAGGGGATTGGGGAAGGAGATAGGGGAGGAAGGAAGGTGGAAGGAGATGGGGAAGGAAGGGGGAAGGAGATAGTTGGGAAGGAGATAGCGGGGAAGAAAAGGGGAATGAGATGAGGAGGACATACGGAGAGGGAGATGGGGGAAGGAGATAGGGTGGGAAGGAGATGGGGAAAGAAGGGGGAAGGAGATAGGGGGAGAAGGAAGGGGGGAGGAGATGGGGAAGGGGGTAGGGGAGGAAGGGGGAAGGAGATGTTGGGCAAGGATGGGGAAGGAGATGGGTGAAGGAGATAGTGGGGGAAGAAAAGGGGAAGGAGAGTGGGGAGGGGATAGGGGGAAGGAAGGGGGAAGGAGAGTGGGGAGGGGATAGGGGGAAGGAAGGGAGAAGAAGATATGGGAAGGAGATAGCGGTGGAAGGAAGGGGGAAGTAGATGGGGGAAGGAGATGGGGGAAGGAGATGGGGGAAGGAAGGGGGAAGGAGATGGGGTAAGGACGGCGGAAGGAGATGTGGGAACGGAGATGGGGGAAGGAGATAGGGGGGAAGGATGGGGGAAGGATGAGGGAATGAGATAGGGGAAGGAGGCGGGGGGATGGATGGGGGAAGGAGATGGGGGAGGAGATTTGGGGAAGGAAGTGGGAAGGAGATGAGGGGGAAGGAAAAGGGAAGGAGATGGGGAAAGAAAGGGGGAAGGAGATGGGGGAAGGAAGGGGGAAGGAGATGGGAGGGAGGAGATGGGGGAAGGAGATGGTGGAAGGAGATAGGAGGGAAGGAGATTGGGGGAAGAAAGGGGGAATGAGATGGGGGGACGGAGATGGGGGTGGGAGATGGGGGGTAAGGAAGGGGGAAGAACATAGGGGTAAGGAGATGGGGGCAAGGAAGGGGAAAGGAGATGTGTGGGGAGGAATGGGGAACGAGATGGGGGTAAGGAAGCGGAAAGGAGATGGTGGAAGCAGATAGGTGGAAGGAAGGGGGAAGGAGATAGGGGTAAGGAAGGGGGAAGGAGATAGGGGGAAGGAGATGGGGAGGAAGGGGGAAGGAGATAGCGGGGGTAGCAGATGGGGGAAGGAAGGGTGTGGAGATGGGGGAAGGAAGCGGGAAAGAGATGGGGGAGGGAGATGGAAGGAAGGGGGAACGAGATAGCGGGGAAGGAGATAGGGGAGGGAAGGGGGAAGGAGATGTGAGGGAAGGAAGGGGGAAGGAGAAAGGGGAAGAAAGGGGGAAGGAGATGGGGAGGAAGGGGGAACGAGATGGGGGTAAGGAAGGGGGAATAGGATGGGGGGAAGCAGATGGGCGGAAGGAAGTGGGAAGGAGATGGGGAAGCAGATAGGGGGAAGGAAGGGGGAAGGAGATGGTGATGGAAGGGGGGAAGGGGGTAGCGGGGAATGAGATTGGGGGAAGGCAGGGGGAAGGAGATGGGGGAAGGAGATGGGGGGAAGAAAGGGTTAAGAAGATGTGGGGGAAGGAATGGGGAAGGAGATGGGGGAGGAAGGAGGAACGAGATGGGGGGTAAGAAAGGGGAAAGGAGATGGGGGAAGCAGATGGGGGAAGGAAGGGGGAAGGAGATGGGGAAAGAGATGGGGGGAGTAAAGGGGAAGGAGATGGGTAAAGGAAGGGGGAAGGAGATGGTGGGGAAGGATGGGCGAAGGAGATCGAGTGAAGGAGATAGTGGGGGAAGGAAGTGGGAAGGAGAGAGGGGAGGGAGATAGGGGGAAAGGAAGGGGGAATGGGATAGGGGAAGGAGATAGCGGTGGAAGGAAGGAGGAAGGAGATGGGGGAAAGAGATGGGGGAAAGAGATGGGTGAAGGAAGGGGGAAGGAAATGGGGAAAGAAAGGGTGAAGGAGATGGGGGAAGGAAGGGGGAAGGAGATGTGGGGAAAGGAAGGGGGAAGGGGATTGGGGAAGGAGATAGGGGAGGAAGGAAGGTGGAAGGAGATGGGGGAAGGAAGGGGGAAGGAGATAGTTGGGAAGGAGATAGCGGGGAAGAATGGGGGAAGGAGATGAGGAGGACATACGGAGAGGGAGATGGGGGAAGGAGATAGGGTGGGAAGGAGATGGGGGAAAGAAGTGAGAAGGAGATAGTGGGAGAAAGAAGGGGGAAGGAGATGGGGAAGGGGGTAGGGAGAGGAAGGGGGAAGGTGATGTTGGGCAACGATGGGGAAGGAGATGGGGGAAGGAGATAGTGGGGGAAGAAAGGGGGAAGGAGGGGGGGGCGTGGATATGGGGGAAGGAAGGAGGAAGAAGATACTGGAAGGAGATAGCGGTGGAAGGAAGGGGGAAGGAGATGGGGGAAGGAGATGTGGGAAGGAGATGGGGGGAAGGACGGGGGAAGGAGATGGGGTAAGGACGGGGGAAGGAGATGTGGGAACGGAGATGGGGGAAGGAGATGGGGGGAAGGAAGGGTAAGGAGATGGGGGAAGGAAGGGGGAAGGAGTTGTGGGGCAGGAAGGGGGAAGGAGATAGGGGAGAAGGAGATGGGGGAAGGAAGAGGGAAGGAGATAGTGGAAAATGAGATAGCACGGAAGGAGGCGGGAAGGAGATAGGGGATAAGGAGATGGATGGAAGGAAGGTCGAAGGAGATGGGGGAAGGAAGTGGGAAGGAGATAGTTGGGAAGGAGATAGCGGGGAAGAATGGGGGAAGGAGATGAGGAGGACATACGGAGAGGGAGATGGGGGAAGGAGATAGGGTGGGAAGGAGATGGGGGAAAGAAGTGAGAAGGAGATAGTGGGAGAAAGAAGGGGGAAGGAGATGGGGAAGGGAGTAGGGAGAGGAAGGGGGAAGGTGATGTTGGGCAACGATGGGGAAGGAGATGGGGGAAGGAGATAGTGGGGGAAGAAAGGGGGAAGGAGGGGGGGCGTGGATATGGGGGAAGGAAGGAGGAAGAAGATACTGGAAGGAGATAGCGGTGGAAGGAAGGGGGAAGGAGATGGGGGAAGGAGATGTGGGAAGGAGATGGGGGGAAGGACGGGGGAAGGAGATGGGGTAAGGACGGGGGAAGGAGATGTGGGAACGGAGATGGGGGAAGGAGATGGGGGGAAGGAAGGGTAAGGAGATGGGGGAAGGAAGGGGGAAGGAGTTGTGGGGCAGGAAGGGGGAAGGAGATAGGGGAGAAGGAGATGGGGGAAGGAAGAGGGAAGGAGATAGTGGAAAATGAGATAGCACGGAAGGAGGCGGGAAGGAGATAGGGGATAAGGAGATGGATGGAAGGAAGGGTGAAGGAGATGGGGGAAGGATGAGGGAATGAGATAGGGGAAGGAGGCGGGGGGATGGATGGGGAAGGAGATGAGGGGAGGAGATTTGTGGAAGGAAGTGGGAAGGAGATGAGGGGGAAGGAAAGGGGAAGGAGATGGGGAAAGAAAGGGGTAAGGAGATGGGGGAAGGAAGGGGGAAGGAGATGGGAGGGAGGAGATGGGGGAAGGAGATGGTGGAAGGAGATAGGAGGGAAGGAGATTGGGGGAAGAAAGGGGGAATGAGATGGGGGGACGGAGATGGGGGTGGGAGATGGGGGGTAAGGAAGGGGGAAGAACATAGGGGTAAGGAGATGGGGGCAAGGAAGGGGAAAGGAGATGTGTGGGGAGGAATGGGGAACGAGATGGGGGTAAGGAAGCGGAAAGGAGATGGTGGAAGCAGATAGGTGGAAGGAAGGGGGAAGGAGATAGGGGTAAGGAAGGGGGAAGGAGATAGGGGGAAGGAGATGGGGAGGAAGGGGGAAGGAGATAGCGGGGGTAGCAGATGGGGGAAGGAAGGGTGTGGAGATGGGGGAAGGAAGCGGGAAAGAGATGGGGGAGGGAGATGGAAGGAAGGGGGAACGAGATAGCGGGGAAGGAGATAGGGGAGGGAAGGGGGAAGGAGATGTGAGGGAAGGAAGGGGGAAGGAGAAAGGGGAAGAAAGGGGGAAGGAGATGGGGAGGAAGGGGGAACGAGATGGGGGTAAGGAAGGGGGAATAGGATGGGGGGAAGCAGATGGGCGGAAGGAAGTGGGAAGGAGATGGGGAAGCAGATAGGGGGAAGGAAGGGGGAAGGAGATGGTGATGGAAGGGGGGAAGGGGGGTAGCGGGGAATGAGATTGGGGGAAGGCAGGGGGAAGGAGATGGGGGAAGGAGATGGGGGGAAGAAAGGGTTAAGAAGATGTGGGGGAAGGAATGGGGAAGGAGATGGGGGAGGAAGGAGGAACGAGATGGGGGGTAAGAAAGGGGAAAGGAGATGGGGGAAGCAGATGGGGGAAGGAAGGGGGAAGGAGATGGGGAAAGAGATGGGGGGAGTAAAGGGGAAGGAGATGGGTAAAGGAAGGGGGAAGGAGATGGTGGGGAAGGATGGGCGAAGGAGATCGAGTGAAGGAGATAGTGGGGGAAGGAAGTGGGAAGGAGAGAGGGGAGGGAGATAGGGGGAAAGGAAGGGGGAATGGGATAGGGGAAGGAGATAGCGGTGGAAGGAAGGAGGAAGGAGATGGGGGAAAGAGATGGGGGAAAGAGATGGGTGAAGGAAGGGGGAAGGAAATGGGGAAAGAAAGGGTGAAGGAGATGGGGGAAGGAAGGGGGAAGGAGATGTGGGGAAAGGAAGGGGGAAGGGGATTGGGGAAGGAGATAGGGGAGGAAGGAAGGTGGAAGGAGATGGGGGAAGGAAGGGGGAAGGAGATAGTTGGGAAGGAGATAGCGGGGAAGAATGGGGGAAGGAGATGAGGAGGACATACGGAGAGGGAGATGGGGGAAGGAGATAGGGTGGGAAGGAGATGGGGGAAAGAAGTGAGAAGGAGATAGTGGGAGAAAGAAGGGGGAAGGAGATGGGGAAGGGGGTAGGGAGAGGAAGGGGGAAGGTGATGTTGGGCAACGATGGGGAAGGAGATGGGGGAAGGAGATAGTGGGGGAAGAAAGGGGGAAGGAGGGGGGGGCGTGGATATGGGGGAAGGAAGGAGGAAGAAGATACTGGAAGGAGATAGCGGTGGAAGGAAGGGGGAAGGAGATGGGGGAAGGAGATGTGGGAAGGAGATGGGGGGAAGGACGGGGGAAGGAGATGGGGTAAGGACGGGGGAAGGAGATGTGGGAACGGAGATGGGGGAAGGAGATGGGGGGAAGGAAGGGTAAGGAGATGGGGGAAGGAAGGGGGAAGGAGTTGTGGGGCAGGAAGGGGGAAGGAGATAGGGGAGAAGGAGATGGGGGAAGGAAGAGGGAAGGAGATAGTGGAAAATGAGATAGCACGGAAGGAGGCGGGAAGGAGATAGGGGATAAGGAGATGGATGGAAGGAAGGTCGAAGGAGATGGGGGAAGGAAGTGGGAAGGAGATAGTTGGGAAGGAGATAGCGGGGAAGAATGGGGGAAGGAGATGAGGAGGACATACGGAGAGGGAGATGGGGGAAGGAGATAGGGTGGGAAGGAGATGGGGGAAAGAAGTGAGAAGGAGATAGTGGGAGAAAGAAGGGGGAAGGAGATGGGGAAGGGAGTAGGGAGAGGAATGGGGAAGGTGATGTTGGGCAACGATGGGGAAGGAGATGGGGGAAGGAGATAGTGGGGGAAGAAAGGGGGAAGGAGGGGGGGCGTGGATATGGGGGAAGGAAGGAGGAAGAAGATACTGGAAGGAGATAGCGGTGGAAGGAAGGGGGAAGGAGATGGGGGAAGGAGATGTGGGAAGGAGATGGGGGGAAGGACGGGGGAAGGAGATGGGGTAAGGACGGGGGAAGGAGATGTGGGAACGGAGATGGGGGAAGGAGATGGGGGGAAGGAAGGGTAAGGAGATGGGGGAAGGAAGGGGGAAGGAGTTGTGGGGCAGGAAGGGGGAAGGAGATAGGGGAGAAGGAGATGGGGGAAGGAAGAGGGAAGGAGATAGTGGAAAATGAGATAGCACGGAAGGAGGCGGGAAGGAGATAGGGGATAAGGAGATGGATGGAAGGAAGGGTGAAGGAGATGGGGGAAGGATGAGGGAATGAGATAGGGGAAGGAGGCGGGGGGATGGATGGGGAAGGAGATGAGGGGAGGAGATTTGTGGAAGGAAGTGGGAAGGAGATGAGGGGGAAGGAAAGGGGAAGGAGATGGGGAAAGAAAGGGGTAAGGAGATGGGGGAAGGAAGGGGGAAGGAGATGGGAGGGAGGAGATGGGGGAAGGAGATGGTGGAAGGAGATAGGAGGGAAGGAGATTGGGGGAAGAAAGGGGGAATGAGATGGGGGGACGGAGATGGGGGTGGGAGATAGGGGGGAAGGAAGGGGGAAGGACATAGGGGTAAAGAGATGGGGGGAAGGAAGGGGAAAGGAGATGTGTGGGGAGGAATGGGGAACGAGATGGGGGGTAAGGAAGCGGAAAGGAGATGGTGGAAGCAGATAGTTGGAAGGAAGGGGGAAGAAGATAGGGGTAAGGAAGGGGGAAGGAGATAGTTGGGAAGGAGATAGCGGAGAAGAAAGGGGGAAGGAGATGAGGAGGACATACGGAGAAGGAGATGGGGGAAGGAGATAGGGTGGGAAGGAGATGGGGGAAAGAAGGGGGAAGGAGATGGGGGAGAAGGAAGGGGAAGGAGAAGGGGAAAGGGGTAGGGGGAGGAAGGGGGAAGGAGATGTTGGGCAAGGATGGGGAAGGAGATGGGTAAGGAGATAGTGGGGAAAGGAAGGGGGAAGGAGAGGGGGAGGGGGATAGGGGGGAAGGAAGGGGGAAGATGATACGGGAAGGAGCTGGCGGTGGAAGGAAGGGGGAAGGAGATGGGGGAATGAGATGGGGGGAAGGAAGGGGGAAGGAGATGGGGAAAGGACGGGGGAAGGAGATGTGGGAACGGAGATGGGGGAAGGAGATAGGGGGGAAGGAAGGGGGAAGGAGATGGGGGAAGGAACTGGGAAGGAGATGTGGGGGCAGGAAGGGGGAAGGAGATGGGGGGAAGGAGATAGGGGGAAGAAAGTGGGAAGGAGATGGGGGTAGGAGATACGGGGAATGGGATAGGGGAAGAAAGGGGGAAGGAGATGGGGGAAGGAGATAGGGTGGGAAGGAGATGGGGGAAGGAAAGGGGAAGGAGATGGGAAAGAAAGGGGGAATGAGATGGGGGGACGGAGATGGGGGTGGGAGATGGGGGGAGGAAGGGGGAAGGACATAGGGGTAAGGTGATGGGGGAAGGAAGGGGAAAGGAGATGTGTGGGGAGGAATCGGGAACGAGATGGGGGTAAGGAAGCGGAAAGGAGATGGTGGAAGCAGATAGGTGGAAGGAAGGGGGAAGGAGATAGGGGTAAGGAAGGGGGAAGGAGATAGGGGGGAAGGAGATGGGGAGGAAGGGGGAAGGAGTTAGGGGGAAGGAGATGGGGAGGAAGGGGGAAGGAGATAGCGGGGGTAGGAGATGGGGGAAGGAAGGGGGAGGAGATGGGGGAAGGAAGCGGGAAGGAGATGGGGGAGGAAGGGGGAACGAGATGGGGGTAAGGAAGGGGAATATGATGGGGAAGGAAGTGGGAAGGAGATGGGGAAGCAGATAGGGGGAAGGAAGGGGGAAAGAGATGGGGGAAGTAAGGGGGAAGGAGATGGGAGGGAGGAGATGGGGGAAGGAGATGGTGAGAAGGAGGTAGGATGGAAGGTGATTGGGGGAAGAAAGGGGGAATGGGATGGGGGGACGGAGATGGGGGTGGGAGATGGGGGGAAGGAAGGGGGAAGGACATAGGGGTAAGGAGATGGGGGGAAGGAAGGGGAAAGGAGATGTGTGGGGAGGAATGGGGAACGAGATGGGGGGTAAGGAAGCGGAAAGGAGATGGTGGAAGCAGATAGGTGGAAGGAAGGGGGAAGGAGATGGGGTAAGGAAGGGGGAAGGAGATGGGGGGATGGAGATGGGGGAGGAAGGGGGAAGGAGTTGGGGGAAGGAGATGGGGAAGGAAGGGGGAGGAGATGGAGGAAGGAAGCGGGAAGGAGATGGGGGATGAAGGGGGAACGAGATGGGGGTAAGGAAGGGGGAATATGATGGGGGAAGCAGATGGGGGGAAGGAAGTGGGAAGGAGATGGGGAAGCAGATAGGGGGAAGGAATGGGGAAGGATATGGGGGAAGGAGATGGTGGAAGGAGATAGGAGGGAATGAGATTGGGGGAAGAAAGGGTTAAGGAGATGTGGGGGAAGGAATGGGGAAGGAGATGGGGGAGGAAGGAGGAACGAGATGGGGGGTAAGAAATGGGAAAGGAGATGGGGGAAGCAGATGGGGGAAGGAAGGGGGAAGGAGATGGGGTAAGGAAGGGGGAAGGAGTTGGGGGAAGGAGATGGGGAAGGAAGGGGGAGGAGATGGAGGAAGGAAGCGGGAAGGAGATGGGGGATGAAGGGGGAACGAGATGGGGTAAGGAAGGGGGAATATGAAGATAGCGGGGAAGAAAGGGGGAAGGAGATGAGGAGGACATACGGAGAGGGAGATGGGGGAAGGAGATAGGGTGGGAAGGAGATGGGGAAAGAAGGGGGAAGGAGATGGGGGAGAAGGAAGGGGGTAGGAGATGGGGAAGGGGGTAGGGGGAGGAAGGGGGAAGGAGATGTTAGCCAAGGATGGGGAAGGAGATGGGGAAGGAGATAGTGGGGGAAGGAAGGGGGAAGGAGAGGGGGGAGGGGGATGGGGGGAAGAAGATACGGGAAGGAGATAGCGGTGGAAGGAAGGGGGAAGGAGATGGGGGAATGGGATGGGGGAAGGAGATGGGGGAAGGAAGGGGGAAGGAGATGGGGTAAGGACGGGGGAAGGAGATATGGGAACGGAGATGGTGGAAGGAGATAGGGGGGAAGGAAGGGAGAAGGAGATGGGGGAAGGAAGGGGGAAGGAGATGTGGGGGCAGGAAGGGGGAAGGAGATAGGGGGGAAGGAGATAGGGGGAAGAAAGTGGGAAGGAGATGGGGGAAGGAGATACGGGGAATGGGATAGGGGAAGAAAGGGGGAAGGAGATGGGGGAAGGAGATAGGGTGGGAATGAGATACGGGAAAGGATAGGGGAAGGAGATAGGGTGGGAAGTGGATAGGGGAAAGAAGGGGGAAGGAGATAGGAGGACAAGGAAGGGGGAATGACATGGGGAGAAGGAGATGGGGGAAGGAAGCGGGAAGGAGATAGTGGAAAATGAGATAGCAGGGAAGGAGGCGGGAAGGAGATGGGGGAGAAGGAGATGGATGGAAGGAAGGGTGAAGGAGATGGGGGAAGGATGAGGGAATGAGATAGGGGAAGGAGGCGGGGGGATGCATGGGGGAAGGAGATGAGGGGAGGAGATTTGGGGAAGGAAGTGGGAAGGAGATGAGGGGGAAGGAAAGGGGAAGGAGATGGGGAAAGAAAGGGGGAAGGAGATGGGGGAAGGAAGGGGGAAGGAGATGGGAGGGAGTAGATGGGGGAAGGAGATGGTGGAAGTCTATAGGAGGGAAGGAGATTGGGGGAAGAAAGGGGGAATGAGATAGGGGGACGGAGATTGGGTGGGAGATGGGGGGAGGAAGGGGGAAGGACATAGGGGTAAGGAGATCGGGGGAAGGAAGGGGAAAGGAGATGTGTGGAGAGGAATGGGGAACGAGATGGGGGTAAGGAAGCGGAAAGGAGATGGTGGAAGCAGATAGGTGGAAGGAAGGGGGAAGGAGATAGGGGTAAGGAAGGGGGAAGGAGATAGGGGGAAGGAGATGGGGAGGAAGGGGGAAGGAGTTAGGGGGAAGGAGATGGGGAGGAAGGGGGAAGGAGATAGCGGGGGTAGGAGATGGGGGAAGGAAGGGGGAGGAGATGGGGAAGGAAGCGGGAAGGAGATGGGGGAGGAAGGGGGAACGAGATGGGGATAAGGAAGGGGGAATATGATGGGGGGAAGCAGATGGGGGGAAGGAAGTGGGAAGGAGATGGGGAAGCAGATAGGGGGAAGGAAGGGGGAAAGAGATGGGAGGGAGGAGATGGGGGAAGGAGATGGTGGAAGGAGATAGGAGGGAAGGAGATTGGGGGAAGAAAGGGGGAATGAGATGGGGGGACGGAGACGGGGTGGGAGATGGGGGGAAGGAAGGGGAAAGGAGATGTGTGGGGAGGAATGGGGAAAGAGACGGGGGGGTAAGGAAGCGGAAAGGAGATGGTGGAAGCAGATAGGTGGAAGGAAGGTGGAAGGAGATGGGGTAAGGAAGGGGGAAGGAGATAGTGGGGAAGGAGATGGGGGAGGAAGGGGGAAGGAGTTAGGGGGAAGGAGAAGGCGGTGGAAGGGGGAAGGAGATAGCGGGGTAGGAGATGGGGGAAGGAAGGGGGAGGAGATGGGGGAAGGAAGCGGGAAGGAGATGGGGGAGGAAGGGGGAACGAGATGGGGGTAAGGAAGGCGGAATATGATGGGGGGAAGCAGATGGGGGAAGGAAGGGGGAAGGAGATGGGAGGGAGGAGATGGGGGAAGGAGATGGTGGAATGAGATAGGAGGGAAGGAGATTGGGGGAAGAAAGGGGGAATGAGATGGGGGCGGAGATGGGGGTGGGAGATGGGGAGGAAGGAAGGGGGAAGGACATAGGGGTAAGGAGATGGGGGAAGGAAGGGGAAAGGATATGTGTGGGGAGGAATGGGGAACGAGATGGGGGATAAGGAAGCGGAAAGGAGATGGTGGAAGCAGATAGGGGGAAGGAGGGGGAAGGAGATTGGGGTAAGGAAGGGGGAAGGAGATAGGGGGGAAGGAGATGGGTGAGGAAGGGGGAAGGAGATAGCGGGGTAGGAGATGGGGAGGGAGATGGAAGGAAGGGGGAACGAGATAGCGGGGAAGGAGTTGGGGGGGAAGGAAGGGGGAAGGAGATAGGGGAAGAAAGGGGGAAGGAGATCGGGGAGGAAGGGGGAACGAGATGGGGGCAAGGAAGGTGGAATATGATGGGGGAAGCAGATGGGGGGAAGGAAATGGGAAGGAGATGGGGAAGCATATAGGGGGGAGGAAGGAGGAAGGAGATGGGGGAAGGAAGGGGGAAGGAGGTAGCGGGGAATGAGATTGGGGGAAGGAAGGGGGAAGGAGATCGGGGGAAGGAGATGGGGAAGAAAGGGTTAAGGAGATGTGGGGGAAGGAATGGGGAAGGAGATGGGGTAGAAGGGGGAACGAGATGGGGGTAAGGAAGTGGGAATATGATGGGGGGAAGCAGATGAGGGGAAGGAATTGGGAAGGAGATGGGGAAGCAGATAGGGGGAAGGAAGGGGTAAAGAGATGGGGAAGTAAGGGGGAAGGAGATGGGGGGTGGGAGATGGGGGGAAGGAAGGGGGAAGGACATAGGGGTAAGGAGATGGGGGGAAGGAAGGGGAAAGGAGATGTGTGGAGAGGAATGGGGAACGAGATGGGGGTAAGGAAGCGGAAAGGAGATGGTGGAAGCAGATAGGTGGAAGGAAGGGGGAAGGAGATAGGGGTAAGGAAGGGGGAAGGAGATAGGGGGAAGGAGATGGGGAGGAAGGGGGAAGGAGTTAGGGGGAAGGAGATGAGGGAGGAAGGGGGAAGGAGATAGCGGGGGTAGGAGATGGGGGAAGGAAGGGGGAGGAGATGGGGAAGGAAGCGGGAAGGAGATGGGGGAGGAAGGGGGAACGAGATGGGGATAAGGAAGGGGGAATATGATGGGGGGAAGCAGATGGGGGGAAGGAAGTGGGAAGGAGATGGGGAAGCAGATAGGGGGAAGGAAGGGGGAAAGAGATGGGAGGGAGGAGATGGGGGAAGGAGATGGTGGAAGGAGATAGGAGGGAAGGAGATTGGGGGAAGAAAGGGGGAATGAGATGGGGGACGGAGACGGGGTGGGAGATGGGGGGAAGGAAGGGGAAAGGAGATGTGTGGGGAGGAATGGGGGAAAGAGACGGGGGGGTAAGGAAGTGGAAAGGAGATGGTGGAAGCAGATAGGTGGAAGGAAGGTGGAAGGAGATGGGGTAAGGAAGGGGGAAGGAGATAGTGGGGAAGGAGATGGGGGAGGAAGGGGGAAGGAGTTAGGGGGAAGGAGAAGGCGGTGGAAGGGGGAAGGAGATAGCGGGGTAGGAGATGGGGGAAGGAAGGGGGAGGAGATGGGGGAAGGAAGCGGGAAGGAGATGGGGGAGGAAGGGGGAACGAGATGGGGGTAAGGAAGGCGGAATATGATGGGGGGAAGCAGATGGGGGAAGGAAGGGGGAAGGAGATGGGATGGAGGAGATGGGGGAAGGAGATGGTGGAATGAGATAGGAGGGAAGGAGATTGGGGGAAGAAAGGGGGAATGAGATGGGGGGACGGAGACGGGGTGGGAGATGGGGGGAAGGAAGGGGAAAGGAGATGTGTGGGGAGGAATGGGGAAAGAGACGGGGGGGGTAAGGAAGTGGAAAGGAGATGGTGGAAGCAGATAGGTGGAAGGAAGGTGGAAGGAGATGGGGTAAGGAAGGGGGAAGGAGATAGTGGGGAAGGAGATGGGGGAGGAAGGGGGAAGGAGTTAGGGGGAAGGAGAAGGCGGTGGAAGGGGGAAGGAGATAGCGGGGTAGGAGATGGGGGAAGGAAGGGGGAGGAGATGGGGGAAGGAAGCGGGAAGGAGATGGGGGAGGAAGGGGGAACGAGATGGGGGGTAAGGAAGGCGGAATATGATGGGGGGAAGCAGATGGGGGAAGGAAGGGGGAAGGAGATGGGATGGAGGAGATGGGGGAAGGAGATGGTGGAATGAGATAGGAGGGAAGGAGATTGGGGGAAGAAAGGGGGAATGAGATGGGGGCGGAGATGGGGGTGGGAGATGGGGAGGAAGGAAGGGGGAAGGACATAGGGGTAAGGAGATGGGGGAAGGAAGGGGAAAGGAGATGTGTGGGGAGGAATGGGGAACGAGATGGGGGATAAGGAAGCGGAAAGGAGATGGTGGAAGCAGATAGGGGGAAGGAGGGGGAAGGAGATTGGGGGTAAGGAAGGGGGAAGGAGATAGGGGGGAAGGAGATGGGTGAGGAAGGGGGAAGGAGATAGCGGGGTAGGAGATGGGGAGGGAGATGGAAGGAAGGGGGAACGAGATAGCGGGGAAGGAGATGGGGGGAAGGAAGGGGGAAGGAGATAGGGGAAGAAAGGGGGAAGGAGATCGGGGAGGAAGGGGGAACGAGATGGGGGCAAGGAAGGTGGAATATGATGGGGGAAGCAGATGGGGGGAAGGAAATGGGAAGGAGATGGGGAAGCATATAGGGGGGGAGGAAGGAGGAAGGAGATGGGGGAAGGAAGGGGGAAGGAGGTAGCGGGGAATGAGATTGGGGGAAGGAAGGGGGAAGGAGATCGGGGGAAGGAGATGGGGAAGAAAGGGTTAAGGAGATGTGGGGGAAGGAATGGGGAAGGAGATGGGGTAGAAGGGGGAACGAGATGGGGGTAAGGAAGTGGGAATATGATGGGGGGAAGCAGATGAGGGGAAGGAATTGGGAAGGAGATGGGGAAGCAGATAGGGGGAAGGAAGGGGTAAAGAGATGGGGAAGTAAGGGGGAAGGAGATGGGGGTGGGAGATGGGGGGGAAGGAAGGGGGAAGGACATAGGGGTAAGGAGATGGGGGGAAGGAAGGGGAAAGGAGATGTGTGGGGAGGAAAGGGGAACGAGATGGGGGGTAAGGAAGCGGAAAGGAGATGGTCGAAGCAGATAGGTGGAAGGAAGGGGGAAGGAGATGGTGTCAGGAAGGGGGAAGGAGATAGAGGGGAAGGAGATGGGGAGGAAGGGGGAAGGAGTTAGGGGGTAGGAGATGGGGGAGGAAGGGTGAAGGAGATAGCGGGGGTAGGAGATGGGGGAAGGAAGGGGGGAGGAGATGGGGGAAGCAAGCGGGAAGGAGATGGGGAGGAAGGGGGAACGAGATGGGGGTAAGGAAGTGGGAATATGATTGGGGGAAGGAAGTGGGAAAGAGATGGGGAAGCAGATAGGGGGAAGGAAGTGGGAAGGAGATGGGGGAAGAAAGGGGGAAGGAGATGGGAGGGAGGAGATGGGGGAAGGTGATGGGGGAAGGAGATAGGAGGGAAGGAGATT
>NW_027310859.1:0-42776 GCF_047496795.1 Chiloscyllium punctatum | reverse complement strand
AACACTTCGGACAAATTAAGATGACCAATCCATCTTACCAGCACAGCTGTGGACTGTGGAAGGAAACTGGAGCAACCATTAGAAGGGGAGAATGTGCAAACTCCACAAAAATAGTCACCCAAGTCTGGAATTGAACGCAAGGCCCTGGTGCTGTGAGTAGCAGTGCTAACCACTGAGCCACTGTGATACCCTTGGGCGATCCCTGGCTAGAATCCATTGGAATCTTTTCACTGCCTAATGCAAAGGGAATTCAGCCAAATCCAACTGTTCCAGGATGAAGTCCCATTGCTAGCAGCTTGTGTGATTAGAATGTCTTCAGAAGCAGTATAACATTTTGAACAATCTCTCAATTTTCCCTTTTGTCATGAGTTACAATAATATATGGACAAACCGCATTCAACTTGAAATTGCAGAGATTTTGTTTATCTGCGTGTGTGTGTGTGTGTGGGTGAGAGAGAGAGAGAGAGAGAGAGTTTTTAGAAAGGGAAATGTCGATTCTTTATTTGCAATATCCAAACAGTTTGCCATGCATCTTTCCATCATAGTTTGAGTAATATTGCTCTGGATAATAAAGGTGCTATTTGAGCAGATTAAAAAAAAACTAGCCTGACTTGTTGCTAAAACCCAGTCTGAGACCAATATAGTCGGCCATATCACCGACCTGGTTACATTTGACATGTGTTTTGAGCAGTGGAGCATTGGGAATGGGAAAGGAAGCAGTGACCCCAAAAGTCAGGGAAGTATAGACCGGTGAGCCTGATGTCAGTGGTTGGTAAATTGTTGGAGGGGATTCTGAGGGACAGGATTTAAATACATGTTTATGCCGAAACGTCGATTCTCCTGCTCCTTGGATGCTGTCTGACCTGCTGTGTTTTTCCAGCAACACATTTTTAAGCTCATACATTTGGTAAGGCAAGGGCTGATCGGGGTTGTCAACGTGGCTTTCTGCATGGGAAATCATATCTCATTAATTTGATTGAGTTTTATGAAGAGATGACAAAGAAGATTGATGAAGGCAGTTTGGTAGACATTGTCTACGTGGACCTCAGTAAGGTGTTCATAACATTCCGATTGGTAGGCAGATGAGTAAGGTTCGGTCACACGAGATACAGAGGAAGCTAGTCACAATTGACTTGAAGGAAGAGGGATATTTTTCAGACAGGAGGCTTGTGAGCAGCAGTGTTCTGTAAGAATCGGTACTGACTTCACTGCATTCCATCATTTATGTCAAGGATTTAAAAGTGAATATTGGGGCCATAGTTAGTAAGGTTACAGATTACATCAGAAAGGTGGTTTATTAGATTATCTCAGAGTACAACGAGACCACAATTAGATGGGTCAAAGGGACAAGGAGTGACAGATATAGTTAAATTTAGATAAATACGAAGTTTTGCATTTTGGGAAGGCAAATCAGGACAGAAATTATACACTTAATTGTAAGGTCCTGGGGCGTGTTGTGGATCAAAGGGACATAGGGCTGCAGGTACATAGTTCCTTGAAAGTGGAGTTGCAGGTAGACAGAGTGGTGCAGAACACATTTGGCACATTTGCCTTAATCAGTCAGAGCATTGAGTATAGGAGTTGTGATGGCATGTTGCTTCTGTACAGGATGTTGGTGAGGCCACTTTAAGAACACTGCGTACAACTCGGTTGCAGAACTCGTGGTTTGAGCTTCAGGGAAAGGTTGATTAGGTTGAGATGTTTCCCCCTGGAGGGTCAGAGGCTGAAGGGTGACATTATAGAAGTTTATATAATCATCAGAAGCATGGATATTCTGAACAGCCATGTTCTGCTCCCCAAGATAGGGGAGTCTAGAACAAGAGGGCATAGTTTGAAAATGAGAGGGCGAATAATTTAGAATGCACCTGAAGGTAAATGTTTCACACAAAGAGTAGTGTGTGTACAGAAAGTGCTGTCAGAGGAAGTGGTGAAGGCGGCTACAATCGCACATTTAAAATGTATCTGAAAGAGGAGGGATATTGGCCAAATGCTGGCAAATGGGACTAGATCAGATTTGATATCTGATCGGAGTGAACAGATTGGACTAACGGGTCTTTTTCCATTCTGCATGACTGTCAGATTCTATGAGGGATGGCGAAATATTCTGAAAGGACCTTTCAAGTGTAATTGCTCTTCACTGGAATATTATCGTGCGATATGTTCACATGGATTGACAGCTGTTTAATTAAATATTTGACAGGGAAGTCAGTCACAGGTAATAGTATACAAACAGGAAAGTGGGGCTTAGTCCACAATCTTAGTGCCTGGTGAAGAAGGCTCAAAGTATCTAATGGCCCACTCCTGCTCCTCAGTCCCATGTTTCTGTATTCCATCCAGCCCCGCAGACCTGCGAGATAGGAGAGGTTGGAGGCCACTTACTCGTATAACCTGTTGCACAGAAACAGAGGAGACCATTCAGCCTCTCAAGACTGTCACACACGCTTTGAAGTGATTTGGGAAATGCAATTGGAAAATCCAGGCACGGGTATGAAAGAGGCGCCTCATCTCTCTTTACAGAGCTTCCCCTCTCTGCAACTTGTGCTTTATTTGTTGGTCATGTTTAGACCTAGATTCATTGAGAATACAGCCGCCTTACCTCACCCAGAGATGGCTCACAAAATCCTCTGGTCTCCCTGCCTGCAACATTCCATAACAGACATTCATGAAAATAACACCCACTAACTTTACAAGAACAGAATGTAAGAACATCAGATACAGGGACAGGTCGTTCACTCCCAAGCCTGCCTTGCCCTTCACTAAGATCATGACTGATCTGCTCACTGTCTCAAATCCTCTTTCATACCCAATATCCATCTACCTCCTCTTCAAATACTTTCAGTCATCTAGTTCCCCAACACTCTTGAGAAGAGAAACCCTGACATTCAATCCCACCTGTTTGAAGAAAACATTTGCTGCTCCTATATCATGGTTTATTGATATGAACAAAAGAGGTTGAGACAAGGGTTCAGGTATAAATGACCGACCCCGATATCAAGGCAGTAGTTGACATCTGTTGACATCAAGGAGCTTAACAAAACTGGACTTAATGGGAATCAGAGTAAACTCTCCAGTGTTTGGGGTCAAACATGGCACAAAGGAAGATGTTCATCATCTCAGTCCTGGGTCAGCTCGGTGGGAGATCCTCAGGGTAGCTTCCTCTTCACAAATAGCTTCAGCTGCTTCATCAATGTCTCCCCTCCCCACCATAAGATCAGAAGTGGGGATGGTCACTGAAGATTCCACAATGTTCAGAACATTTTGTACCCCCATCAGTTCCTGAACTAGTCTGTGTCCATGTGCAGCAAGACCCAGACTCCATTGAGACTTGTGCTGTTAAATTGTCCGTAACATTCATGTAACAGCACTGCCTGACACTGCACATTGCTACCGTAAAACAAGAGTTCATTCAGTACCTCACATTGGTTTCACAGGAATATGAGTAAGCCATTCAGCCCATTGACACTATTGGAGAAGAACAGGAACAGCCCATTCAGTGCCTCCAACCTATTACTCAGGAAGAGTAGGAGTCTAGTGTGATGGACCACACGAGAGTCCCTCGAAAATATTTGAAGGCGGTAACATAGACTCTTCTTTTTATTTTAAAGGAAATTTAAACTGTCTGTCCCGGATGCAATGTGACAGGTCAAACTACTCGGTGTGAAGCCAAACACTATTTATTGAAACACGAAATATACAATGAAAGCAAAGAAAGTGGAATTTAGTAAAACGTAATTCTATTGGACAAGTTAACAGAATAACAAATCTAGGAATTATTACTAATGAACTGTTCCAATATAGGAAACTCCCATAAACACAGCCCCTGGCAGAAAGGAATATTCAGACACAGAATGTCACAAACATTTCTCCAATCCAGGAATTAGAAACAGCACTAAGAGAAAATTCAGAGAGAGCAGCAGCCAGGAGATCGTCACTGAAGCTTCCATCTCTGAGGAGACCCCAAAATTTTCTAATGCTACTGAGAAACCAAAACCCAGAGATCGTAATTTGTGAGAGCTGGCCACACCCATTCAGGCTGCATTAAAATAAACACACGATCTCCCTCGTGTTTACTCAAGTGGTCTTAACTAACCAGCTTGGTAATGATCATACAATCTCATTCTTAAAAGTAACCCGGACAAAATAACCTCTTAAAACTGCAACATCTGCACACTTGTCAGCACTACGAGCTGTCAAGCAGGAACCAGGGGTAACCTAATCCGGCCCTTGGCCCTGTCCAATCGGACAAGGAAGAAGCCATTCAGTTCCTTGGGTCACTTACAGAGCAATGGGATGAGGTTATTCAGCCCCTTTAATCACTTTCACAGGAACAGTAAGAGGCTATTCCCCCCTCAACGTACTTATATAGCGACAGAATGAGGCAATTGATGCTGATTCCTGATGAATGGCTCATACCTGAAACATCGATTCTCCTGCTCCTCGGATGCTGCCTGACTTGCTGTGCTTTTCCAGCAATCGACGCTCTACTCTAATCTCCAGCATCGGCAGTCCTCACTGTCTCCAGATTGATGCTCTAACATGATGAACAAGTGGAGCAGAGGCTGGACAGGCAGACTGCTCTACGTTGCTCCTCGTGGCTCCATTGCTTATGATGCATATGTGGTTTTCTAGTGGTGAGGAAAGAAGCCACATGTCTTGTGTGAAATCTCAAGAAGGCATCTTCCATCTCCGAGAAGCCAGCCTGGTGTTCTCGATGTAATGTGGAAGCTGGTGGGAATGGCTACCTGTTTCAGATGGAAGGTATTGTGGCTGCTGTTGGGGATTGTGAGCAACCTGACGTTCAGTACAGGGTTCACACACCGACTGCCCAATAACGTGGGGAAAGTTAGTAAAGGCATATAAACTATTAAAACACCACGTTAGACTGATGAATGGACTTATTAAGTTCAAATAATGCTGACCGTATTCATGGTGATCTTGTCTAGTGCACGTCCTGTTCAGTGTAACCTGTTTGCCTTACTCTGTCCAAGTCTATTTCCACCCTATGATCTGTCTGGCCTTGCTTACTATGACCTCTCTCCACTGCTCAAAGTTTTTCCCTGTACTGAGGTACACATGGCAATAAATCAAACCAATCAATCCTGGGTAAAGTATAGAATTTCTCACCCAATCAATGTCTCCTTTGGAAGTAAATGATCGCTGCCACTCCTCGTGTTTCCGCGTCACCATTTCCCCGTCTCTCACAGCTCTAGAGATTAAACATTCAGCTTCTTTACTCTATCCTCATGTTACCGTGTCTGTGGTAAGGAGATCATTCATTACAAAGGAGATCAAATCCATAGAGAGTGCCCCTAATGCTCTCTCAGCAAGGCTCTGCAACAGCAGGAAGATGGCTTTACTTATGTATTCGAATCATCTTACAATGATGGACAACATTCCATTGACTGCATCCATGACTTACACAGGGTTTGATTCGCAGCAGTCGGCATAGACTTGTGAGTGGGAGATCATGCTTGCCAAATTTGTTAGAGTTCTTTGACGAAGTGACCAAGAAGCTTGATGAGGGCAGAGCGGTAGACGTAGTCTCGATGGATTTCAGTAAGGCCTTTGATAAGGTCCCACATGGCGGGCTGCTCTGGAAGGTTCCATCACGTGGAATGCTGGGGGAACTGGCCAATTGGTTGCACCGTTGGTTTGATGGTCAGAAGCAGAGGGTTTAGGGGAAAGATGCATGTCAGACTGGAGGCTGGGTCCATAGCTGTTTGTTATCTATGAATTGATTGAGAATGTACAAGGCATGATTAGCCAGTTTGCAGATGACAGCAAAATAGGTGGGAGCATGATCAGTGAGGAATTTTATCAGAAATTGCAGCAGGACCTTAATCAGGTGGGAAAGTGGGCCGAGTAATGGCAAATGGAATTTAATATAGATGTGTGACGTCTTGCAGTTTGGAAACCCAATTCAAGATAGGAGTTTCATGGTGAATGGGAGGGCCTTAACTGGTGTCGTGGGCAGAGAGACCTTGGGGTTCAGGTGCACGGTTCCCTAAGTGTGGTGTCACAGGTAGACAGGGCATAGAGGAAGGCTTTTGGCACACTGGCGTTCATTAGGCAGGACATTGAGTATAGAAGTTGGGAATTTATGTTGCAGGTTCACAGGACTTTGGTAAGGCCGCACTTGGCGTTTGTGTTCAGTTTTGCCACCTTGGTATAGGGAGGATGTTATTAAATTAGAAAGAGTGTAGAAGAAATTTACAAGGACATTGCTAGGACCCAATGATCTGAGTTATAGGGAGAGGGTGGACAAGCTAGGCCCTTTTCTTGAGAGTGTAGGAGACTGGGGGGGGGGGGGGGGGGTTGGGGACCTTATAGAGCCGTGTAAGATCACGAGGGGTATGGATAGGGTTAATGCTCTCAGTCTTTTTCCAAGGTGTACAGAATCGAGGACTAGAGAGGATCGCTTTAAGGTTAGAGGGGAAGGAATAAAAGGGAACCTGAGGGACCACTTATTTACACAGAGGATGGTATGTGGATTAGCTGCCAGCAGATGTGGTTGAAGGGGGTACATTAACAACAACCCACATATTAAACATTACAATCTCAAGACCACACAGTCTCTATCTTCCTCGCTGTGTTCACTCTTCCAGCTGCTGGTCTCCCTGGGTCATGTTTTTTTTAATGCAAGGAGGTTTTAAATTAACATGTATCTTTGATAGAGAGTGTTTGAGATGGCCAGTTAGCACTGCTGCTCTACAGCAGTTACTCTGCTGTTGGATGGCAGTAGCTCTTCCTCTAGTGTTCAAAATGCTCGGATTATATACTCCCCATGATACAATAATTCTCATAATTTGAATGCTTTCCATGTGTCCAAGCAATAATATTCAAATTCCGTCAGCTTCTTGTATCATTTGGTTGTATTTGAATTGCCGACAAAGCAGCAACCAAAACTCAGGTATCCATTTCCCAGCTAATTGTGACACGTGGAACAGCCTGACCTTTAGCTGGCATCTGTCGCTGTACTTTCTATTCAACAAGACCCATTCTGTCTTAAAGTAACCAGACATGCTTTCGTCTTCATAACACCTCCCCCCTTCAGAAAAGAATATGAACCATCAGAATTAAAAGATGGCATCATTCCTTTTCCTCTAATTCTTAATCCCCTTATTATGATATACAAATGTATTAATCTCAGTTATACAATTCATGTTAATTCTGCACACCTATATTACACTGGGATAAGTCAAATCTTATCAAAACGTTTTCCTTTAAATCAGCGGTAACACATCTGCTGTCACATTTTAGGACCAACAGCATGTAAAGTTTGTAAGTTTAAAGTTGGTAACATAAGAGTCCAATGAAATAGTCTCATATTCTGTTCTTTAAAGATTCCAAAAAATGCGAGAGATTTGTCATTGTCCACAACCATCTCCGACAATTTGTTTGTCATATAAACATTAAAATATTGTCAGACCAGTACAAAACTTAATCATTCTTTTTCAATAATGGAGATTTTTAATTTTTTTTCTGGTGGATATTGAGTTTTTTCGACAAGTAGCCAATTGGCCATTCAATCCCACCATCATTTTTCTGTATCAATACATCTCCTACCCCTACATCCCGAGCACATTGAATCCTGCTAAATCATTCTCAACTGTATTCCTGGAACTGACACTCTGTCAGTCACTCTCACTGTTACTTCCCCAAGCTTGATTTGGCACTCCAACGTAATGTTACACAAGGGAATGCATAATTTCTGTCCACATTTCACAAATTATCACGCTGTTGAGTAACATGTCAGAAAGAGTGAAAATACTTCCATCTCTTACTATTAGAGGCCGAGGGAAAGTGAGGACTGCAGATGCTGGAGATCAGAGTTGAAAAGTTTAGGGCTGGAAAAGCACAGCAGGTTGGCAGCATCCGACGGGTAGGAGAATTGACGTTTCAGGCATAAGTCCTTCATCAGGAAAGTAGGAGGTAAGGGAGCGGGAAGGGGGTTGAGAAGTAAATAGGAGGGTGGGGTGGAGCTGGGTGGAAGGTAGCTTGGAAGGCGATATGTCGATGTTGGTGGGGTCTAATGGTGATAGGTCGGAGAAGAGGGTGAAGTGGACAGGTGGTAGGACAGCTGAAACCATCAAACTATACAGCATCAACATTGACTTCACCAATTTCCAAATCGCCCCTCCCCAACCTCATCCCGGATCCAACCGTTCAAACTAGCACCGCCCTCTTGAACTGCCCTAACTGTCCATCTTCCTTCCCACCTATCCACTCCAACCTCCCTTATAGAACATAGAACATAGAACAATACAGCACAGAACAGGCCCTTCGTCCCACGATGTTGTGCCAAACTTCTATCCTAGATTAAGCACCCATCCATGTACCTATACAAATGCCGCTTAAAGGTCGCCAATGATTCTGACTGTACCACTCCCAAGGGCAGCGCATTCCATGCCCCCACCACTCTCTGGGTAAAGAATCCACCTCTGACATCTTCCCTATCCCTTCCACCCTTCACCTTAAATTTATGTCCCCTTGTTGTACCCAGGGGAAAAGTTTCTGACTGTCTACTCTATCTATTCCTCTGATCATCTTATAAACCTCTATCAAGTCACCCCTCATCCTTCGCCATTCCAAAGAGAAAAGGCCGAGAACTCTCAACCTATCCTCGTACGACCTATTCTCCATTCCAGGCAACATCCTGGTAAATCTTCTCTGCACCCTCTCCAAAGCTTCCACATCTTTCCCAGTGGGCGGCACGGTGGCACAGTGGTTAGCACTGCTGCCTCACAGCGCCAGAGAGCCGGGTTCAATTCCCGCCTCAGGCGACTGACTGTGTGGAGTTTGCACGTTCTCCCCGTGTCTGCGTGGGTTTCCTCCGGTTGCTCCGGTTTCCTCCCACAGTCCAAAGATGTGCAGGTCAGGTGAATTGGCCATGCTAAATTGCCCGTAGTGTGAGGTAAGGGGTAGATGTAGGGGTATGGGTGGGTTGCGCTTCGGCGGGGCGGTGTGGACTTGTTGGGCAGAAGGGCCTGTTTCCACACTGTAAGTAATCTAATCTAATCTAATCTTTCCTAAAGTGAGGCGACCAGAACTGCACACAGTACTCCAACTGTGGCCTAACCAAAGTCCTGGACAGCTGCAACATCACTTCGCGACTCTTGAATTCAATACCTCTGCTAATGAACGATAATACACCATAGGCCTTCTTACAAACTCTATCCACCTGAGTGGCAACTTTCAAAGATCTATGTACATAGACCCCAAGGTCCCTCTGTTCCTCCACCTGACTAAGAACCCTACCATTAACCCTGTATTCTGCATTCTTATTTGCTCTTCCAAAATGGACAACCTCACACTTGGCAGGGTTGAACTCCATCTGCCCCTCCTCAGCCCAGCTCTGCATCATATCTAAGTCCCTTTGCAAACGGCAAATGCCCTCCTCACTGTCCACAACTCCACCTATCTTCGTATCCCATCTGCGAATTTACTGACCCACCCTTTGACTCCCTCATCCAAGTCATTAATGTTATATCACTATCACTCCCACCGACATCTTCCTATCGCCCTCCCAGTGACCCTCCCACCAGCCCAGCTCCTACCCTCCTTTTTATCTTTCAGCCCCCTTGTCCCCTCGCCACATTCCTGATGATGGGTTTATGCCTGATACGTCGATTGTTCTGCTCTTCAGATGCTGCCTGATCTGTTGTGCCTTTCCGGCTCCTCACTTCTCAACTATTAGAAACTTAACAGATCCCGCATCTTGCAAAATTATAACTTCTTGTGCTCCCCCACACCCCATTTTTTCTTAGTAGGGTTTATCTACAGAGACAAATTCTTTATAGGGATCAGGCACCAACTCCATACCCAGCCCCTGTCTAGGCTGTGCACTCTCTTGCAGCTCCTCGGCTCTAGTTGGGGTCTCCTTTACCAGGTTCACTAATACCACTAGTTTAAACTCTTTTCCCACATCTTTTCCCAAAGTGTCTTCCTTCAACGCCCGGCACTGTGTGTCCCGGCTTACTGCAGTGAAAACACCTTTTTTCCCTGTGCCCTTCTTAAACCATCGGTACTGTAATTTATGTCTTCCACTACGTTATAGTGAGACCTGAGGCCTTTCACTTCCTTTCAAACTCTTTGGGATTTTTTTTAAACCTGTGGTAAACTATTGCCAGTGTGCTTTTCTCTATGTTTTGTAGCATAGGATCTCCCTTTCTCCCAATTTCTATCCCTCACAGGATGAATATCCTCCCAGAAGCTAAATTTTATCTCATGCATCAATACATACTTTACTGCCATTTCTGCTGCGCTTCTCATTTCTTGAACGTCCTGTTCATTCACATGAATTCTTACCATCTCTGGAAGTGAGTCTTTAAACTCGTCCAGCAGAATAATCTCCCATCGGGGCCCCCAGGTCTTAGCCATTTTTAAGGCCTGCACGCATTTATCAAAATGACTGTGGTTATTCTTTTAAACTCACCATAACTCTGACCTGGTTCCGTCTCTATATTTCTGAACCACTGTCTATATACGTCTAGTACCAATTCATAAGCACTCAAAATAGCCTGTTTGACATTTGCATAATCTCTTGCTCCGTCATCTGACAGCGCTGCACATACCTCTCAAGCTGTGCCCACCAGCTTAGTCTGAACTACCATTACCCACAAGTACACA
The DNA here is from genome assembly GCF_047496795.1 of Chiloscyllium punctatum. Lineage (NCBI taxonomy): Eukaryota > Metazoa > Chordata > Chondrichthyes > Orectolobiformes > Hemiscylliidae > Chiloscyllium > Chiloscyllium punctatum. Next base: position 32,147 of record NW_027310859.1, on the reverse strand, counting down.
GGACACGCCATCTGCCGAGCCAGTTTTGCAAATGAAATGAAAAAGATTTTGGCATTTTTCTCACCGAAACATGGCAATGTATTAATATAGTTGTATACATCCCTACATTCTCCCTTCATCGTCATCCTGCTAATTTAACTTTCTTATCTAATTCCTAACTTCTGAATTTCAAATTCTCCCTCTCTTCCTTTTTCCTCTCTTTCTCTTTCTCTATCTTCTCTCTCTATTTCTATCTCTCTCTTTATCTTTAACTCAAGTTGCCACACTTGCAATTTAAGTTTTTCTAACTCGACTGCAGTTTCCTGCTTTTCTGATCCACCAAAGTGCTTGACCAACTCCATTATGGTGACAGCTTTCCTTTTGTCCCTGGTGAAACCCAATTCTAATCTACATGTTAATTCTAAAAGTATGCCCTTCCTTTGTCTTTCTACACTTTCTTGACAAAATTGTGAATCAGCTTCAAACCTCAGAACCTCTTTAGTAAAGTTGAACGCCTTTTCTTTTAATTTAACCAACCACAAGGAACAAAATTAAATTACTTTTGTCACCCGTTTTATTTGAAGATCTCGGTCACTAACTGTCAAGTGATGGAATCTGCTGGGACTTTTGTACCGCAAATCTGTTCAAATCCCATATGACAAGCCCTCAAACCGTTACGATATCGATGTCGAACCACTCTGTTAATTAAAACCACACACCCAGAAAAGCTCACCTCGCCTCGTACTCTGTTAAAACATGAGTGACAAGGTAGTGCCAAACTCCACTATTAAAAGAAAAGTAACAACTTATAAGTATGCAAGTTAACTCGCTGAGCTTGAAGGTTTGCTTTCAGATGGTTCGTCCCCATGACTGGGTAACATCATCAGTGGGAGTGTCTGGTGATGCACTGGTGGTATGTCTCGTCTTTCTATTTATAGGCCTTGGTTTCTTAAGGTGCATGATGTTATTTTCAGTTTTTTTTTCAAGGTGAAGGTAGATAGGATCTAAAGTGATGTGTTTATTGATGGACTTCTGGTTAGAATGTCATGCCTCTAAGAACTTTTGTGCGTGGCTTTGTCCTTGGAAGTGTGTGTTGGCACAGTCAACGTGGTGTCCTTCTTTGTCTGTAAGCATGAAAACTAGTGATAGTGGGTCATTTATTTTGGTGGCCAGGTGGTGTTCATATTTCCTGCTAGCATGACAACAGGAGAGTTTGAAATGGAGGAACAATGGTTTTAAATACACTGTTTAATCAGTGTGTGTTCAGAGAAGTAACATTTTTCATATGTGTACAACACATTCTGAATGAACAACGGAGACACAGTTAATGAAAAATTATGCACATGATGTGTAAAATTTATAAAGCATTAAAACATTATTTGATCCTCATCTGAAGTGATACCTTCCCTTTTTCTCAACGTTCCCCCTTTTCTGGGATTCCCAAATCTAATTTCTCATTCTTATCAGGATGTGTGTTATAAATTCTTGCTTCTCGTGTCCCAACTTATTTCAGTTCACCTCCTTTCTACAAGCAATTAAATATGTTGTCCTGCTTGGTTCTTTTCAAAACTAGTGTCTGTCATATTATTGGAGATAAAAGTTATGGCATCAGACCCAGCATTTGAACATATTACTCTGTTGTACGTGCACTGTACAAAGAACCACAGCACACAGGAATTGCCAAAACATTGAGGGAAGTACATCTACTTCTTTCGTTAATATAGTTTTCTCATTTTAGAAATCTCCATATCTATATCCTCTCTCTCTCTCTCGTTCTCCCTTTGTATCTTTTTAAGAAATCCACCAATTATTCTCCGTGTCCCATCTCTCAAAACTCCTTCTTTCAGTTTACATCTAACGCTCTCTTCAAGATGTAATGTGGTTATAATTAAGCAATGTAACTACAAAGACATGCGGGAGGAGCTGGCCAGAGTTAATTGGAAGGGGAGCTGAGCAGGAAAGACCATGGAGCAGCAATAACAGGAGGTTCTGGGGATAATTCGGAAGATAATACTAGAAATTCAACCACAAGAAGATAATACATACTCATGGGAGAACAAGGCAGCCATGACTGATAAGGCATTAAACCAAAAGAGGAAACATACAATGTGGTGAAGATGATTGGGAATCCACACAATTCATTGGCTCTGAAACTACATAAGGCTGGCATCACTGACACTACAGAGCTCTTAATCATGGTCAGGGAGAGAAACAGAGGAAACACATTCACTTTAAAAACAGAAGATGGTATTTCTCAAGGAAATAGATTCAAGTGAATTAAACATTTGAATTAAGATCAGTTAAATGCTTTTGTGGAATGTGTCAGATTGGAAGCAAGACCCGGGAAGAGAGACCCTCAGTAGAATGAGAGCATGAAAATGGAAGTATTGCCACATCAGAAAACAGGTTAGGTCACTGGGTGCAGGGCCGATGGGTGAATGGGTCACAGTGAGAATTGGGGAACAGGCAGCAGAATTTCATTAGGCTGATATTGCAGCTCGAAACAGCGTATTCATGTAGTGCTGCAGACTACAGCAGCAGGAGAAACAGAACAGCATTCAACCACAATCTGTAACTTTTTGCCAGGATAACACCTCAGTCTGTCATTACCATCAACACCATCTATGGCTCAGTGATGAGTGTGGGTGAACATGTCAGAGTCAGAACCACATGAACTTTAACCTGATGCTAACTCATTAAAGCTACCGGACTTGACCAATAGATCTGAACGAAGCTCTGCAGTGCTGTCACATTCAGTCATAAATGGTCATGGACGATTAAATAAGTGACTGGAGGAGAGGGCTCCACAAACATCCCCATCCTAAATAATAGAACAGACCTGCACATCAGTGTAAAAGAGAAGGATGTTTTATCTGCAGCATCCTCTGCCAGAAGTGTCGATTCGATGATCCACCTCACCCTCATCATGATGCCATCAAAATCACAGATGCCAGTCTTCACCTAATTCGATTCGCTGCACCTGACATGAAGAAACAGTTGAACACAGTAGATACGACAACGGCAAAATGTCCAGACTCCATTTCTGCAATAGGACTGAAGACTTGTGCTGCACAACAAGCCGTGTCCCTGGGGAAGCTGTTTCATTCCAGCTCCAACTCTGACATCTCCCTGGCAATGTGGAAAACTACTTCCTATGTCCAGTCCGCTAAGATGAGTATAATTACAATCTGACCAATTACCACCCCCTCAGTCCCATCACGGAAATCAAATTGGTGGGAGTTCTTCTTGACAGAGCTGTCAAGCAGCACAGAAATAACCTGCTCAGTGTGGTTTCCGATCGGTCCCCATATGGAGATGGTGCTGTTGTGGAAATGTCACTGAATTAATAATCCAGACCAGCCTAATGCTCTGACAGGTGGTGCAAGTTAAAAACAATTAATACAATATTGAGATCTAAAATCTGGGGTCAGTAACAGTGACCTTGAAGCCAATATCGATTGTGAACAGAATTTCCTTCTCCAATGTACTTTTAGGAAGTGAATCTCCCGTGATTTCCTGGGCTGGACTAAAACTGACTCCAAAGACCCTGACATGTGATGAACATTTCAATGGTCTCTAAAACTGTCAATCAAGGCACTCATTTGTATCAAACTACTCCGAGATCTGAAAGGATGAAACCGGACAGAACACCCGGCCTCAGCATCAATGTCAGAAAAGGGAATGGGAGCACAGTCCTATCGACCCTGCAGAAACCTCCTTCCTAACATCTGAGAGCTTGTGACAGCATTTACAGAGCTTTCCCACAGACTTCTCAGCAACAGCGGGAAAGGAATAGGTCATACAACACATTGAGTCTCCCCCATTCTAGTGCATGGAAAACATCTCCTCAATGCACTTACCCCACACGACATACATATCCGTTAATGTGAGTAACCTTGGAAAGCTATAAAATAGGCGGTGCAGTAGTACGTTTGGTCCATCGAGTTTGCTACCCAATTCAATGTAATGATGCTTGGCCCTTCATTTCCAAACCGTACTCCTGCTCTCCCACCATCCCTTTACTGTCTCTAAATCCTTATTTTAATCAGTGTCTTGGATTCCAGGTGCGAGCGAATTCCCCAGGTTCCCCAGTCAGTGAGTGCGACATTTATTCTCATCTCAATGCAGAGTGACCTGGTGTACATAATACTGTGTCCCCTTGTTTTAGGCGTTGCAGCCAGAGGAATTATCATCCCTGCTTCCAATCTGACTCACCCTGTCAGAGTTCTGTATATTTCACTGAGATCTCGACTCATTTTCCTAAACCCCATGGAATACTAGCCCAGTCTCCCCAAACTCTGCTCCCACAACAAGCCCGTCATCCCAGAGATCAGTCTGGTCATCCTTCACTGCTCTCTCTCAATGTCAGGTTTGTCCTTTATTAGGTACGGAGATCAAAATTGCCCACAATACTTACAATGTTCGAGATGATATCTCACCAAGGCCCTGCACATCTGCAGTAAGACACCTTTTCTCCTGCACTCACATCCCCCTGAAATGAAGGTCCACACACCATTTATCTTCCTAACTGCTTTCTCTTTCTGCAATATTACTTTCAAGCGACTGGTGTACAGGGAGATGCAGATCCTTTTCAGTGTTGCAGCTCCCCACTTGATGGGTCTATATACACTGGGCAGCGTGCCAATCTCTTGCCCAGTATTGACTTCTGGTTGCCAAACTCACTGCGCTGCAGGGGCTCAGTGGTTTATGCAGAAGGAAACAACAAAAAGGAACATATGTCCCTTTGTAGATCAACATGTTTCAAGCAATCCTTTCCAAATGGTAGGCTGCCAATTTATTGTTTCCACCAAAGGGCACACCGTCACCTCTATTCACATTGTTCTCCATCTGTCACGTATTTACCCATTCACTCCACTTGTCTTAGTCTTCTCGGTGCTTTTTTATATCCTCCTCACCCACTCACAATCCCACATCCGTTAGTGCTGTCAGCAGGCTGGGATATATTGTATCTGATTCCAGCAACCAAATGTTTAAAGGGCATTGTGAACAGCTGGGCCCCAAGCACCGATCCCTGCGACACCTCAGCAACATTCCTCTGTGAATTTCTATTTATTTATTTCATGAATCTGGGAGCCACTGTCTGGGCCAGCATTTATTGCCCGTCCCTAGTTGCCCTTGAGAAGGTGGTGGTGAGCTGCCATGTTGAATGCTGCAGTCCACCTGCTGTGGTAGACCTCCAATGCCATTAGGGAGGGAATTGCAGGATTCTGACCCTGTGCCTGTGAAAGAACGCTGATATATTTCCAAGTCAGGATGGTGAATGGCTTGGAGGGGAGCCTGAAGATGATGGTATTCCCATACATCTGTAGCCCTTGTCCTTCTAGATAGACGTGGTCATGAGTTGGGAAGATGGTCTCTGAAGATCTTTGGTGAATCATTTCATTGCAGCATGTAGATAGTAAAACACTGCTGCTGCTGCTGAGCGTTGATGGTGGAGCATTGTGGATGAAGGGACAGTCAGACTGGCTGCTTTGTCCTGGATGGTATCAAGCTTCTTGAGTGTTGTTGGGGCTGCACTCATCCAGACAAACTGGGAGTCTCCTATCACACTTCTGACTTATGCATTGTAGATGATGGACAGACGTTTGGAAGTCAGGATGTGAGTACTCGCCGCAGTATTCCTAGTTTCTGACCTGCTCTTGTAGTTACTGTGTTTTTGTGGCGAGACCAGTGAGTTTCTGAGCAATGATTACCCACCAGGAATCTGATACTGGGGGATTCAGTGATAGCAACACCATTGAATGCCAAGGGGCAGGTGAGATTGTATTTTATTGGTGATGGTCATGGTCTGGCCTTCGTGTGGGCTGAATATTACTTGCCACTTGTCAGCCTGGTTACTCTCCAGATCTTGTCGCGTTTGAACATGGACTGTTTCAGTATCTGAGGAGCCACAAATGTTGCAGAACATTGTCCAATCATTGGCGAACATCCCCACTTCTGACCTTAAAATGGAGGGAAGGTCATTGATGAAGCAGCCCTGAAGACGTTTTCGGTCACTGCTCGAGGGACTCCGACAGACTTGGAGCTGAGTTGACTGACCTTCATCAACAATGACCATCTTCCTATGTGTCAGGTATGATTCTAACCAGCAGGGAGTATGCCCCTGATACCCATTGATTCCAGTGTTGCTAAAGCCCCATGATACCACGCCTGGTCGAATGCAGCCTTGACTTAAAGGGCTGTCATTCTCACCCTACCTCTGGAATTCAGCTCTTTTGTCCATGTTTGAACCACGGTAATGAGGTCAGGAGCTGAGTGGCCCTGGTGGAGCCCAAAACTGGGCGTCATTGACCAGGGTATTGCTGAACAAGTGCTGCTTCAAAGCACTGAGACCTTCCACCACTTTACTGATGATCGAGAGTCGACTGAAGGGGTGGTAATTAACCGGATTGGATTTGTTCTGTTTTTTTATATACAGGAGATACTTGGGGTAATTTTCCACATAATCAGGAAAAGCCATTGTTGTAACTGCATTGAAACAGTTTGGCTAGGGGAGCGGCAAGTTATGGAGCACAAGTTTTCAGTACTATTATGATTATGGACCCTATGGACTATCCAGTGTCTCCAAATGTTTCTGTATATCGCATGGACTGAATCGAATTGAGTGATGACTGGTAACTGAATTGCTGAGGACCACTGGAGGAGGCTGAGATGGATCATCCACTCAGCACTTCTATCTGAAGGTTGTTGCGAATGCATCAGCCGGATCTTATGCACTGAAGTGCTGGGTTCTTCCATCATAGAGGAAGGGGTTATTTATGGAATCTCTTCCTCCAGTGAATTGTTTAATTGTCCCCAACGTTTCTCGACTAAATGTAGAAGGACTGCAGAGCTTAGATCTGTTCCTTTGCTTGTGGGAGCACTTAGCTCTGTCCATCACTTACTGCTTATGCTGTTTGGCGCACAAGTAGTCCTGTTAGTGGCTTCACCAGGTTGACACCCCATTATCAGTTATGCCTGGTGCTGCTCCTGCCATCCTGCACACTCCACTGAACCAATGTTGATCCTCTGGATTGAATGCAATTGTTGCGAGGGGGATATACCAGGCCATGATATTGTGTGTGTGTACAATTCTGCTGCTATTGATGACCCACAACACCTTATGGACATCCAGATTTGAGCTGCTAGATCTGTTCGAGGTCTGGCCTACTAAGCACCGTGATAATCCCACCCAAAATGGTGGAGTTTATTCTCATCGAGCAAGTGTGACTTTGTCTCCACAATGACTATGCGATGGTCACTCTTACCGATACTGTTATTGACAAAGACTTCTGTAACTGACAGGTTAGTAAGGTTGTGGTCAAGTATGTATTTCCCTCTTGTTAGTTCCTTCACCACCTGCCGCAGAACCACTCTAGCAGTTATATTCTTTCGGACCCGGCCAGCTCGATCAGTAATGCTGTAGCTGAGCTACTGTTGGTGGTGAACATTGAAATCCCCCATCCAGAGTACATCTTGCGCCCGTGCTACTCTCAGTGATTCCTCCAAGTGTTGGTCAGCATGGAGGAGTGTTTATTTATCAATTGAGAGAGGTTGGTACGTGGTAATCAGCAGGAGGTTTCCTTTCCCATGTGCAAACTAATGCCATGAGACTTCATGGGATACAGAGTCACTGTTGAGGGCTCCAAGAGCAATTCCCTTCAAACTGTATCCCACTGTACCGCCACTTCTGCTGTGTCCGTCCTGCTGATGAGACAGGAGATATCTAGGGAAGGTAAGGGGGAGTCTGGGACATAGTCATACTCACAGAATCATACCTTTCAGAAAATGTCAGGCTATAACTTGACGAGTCTGTTTATTTCTATTCACTGTTTCCTGCCAGCTGTCCCATTCTAGAAACATGGCCATATATTTGCCCCAATCTACTCAGATTTGATTTTGCAAATTGGGCTTGGAGTTTTACCAACATTTTTCTAAAAATCAAAATGTTTTACATCCATTGCTTATCTTTCATTTGTCTCCCAGTTTGTTTCTCAAACATAATTCCCATTTCATAAATCTATGTTAGTGTTGTCTATGACCGTTACTTTCAGCCACAATAATTACTGCTAAACCATTTACTTACTATGTTTATTGTTCCATGTACTCTATCATTTTCCCACACCAGACTTGGTTTTCCTTGTATTGTTATAAAGTTTTGTGAAGACAGAACTTAAGTGGCTTCATAATTCTGCCATTTCCCTATTCTCCATTCTCCATTCTCTGGTTTCAAACTGTAAGGAAACTGTACTTTTTTTTTCATATTTCTCACATTGACATAATTTAACAAGCTAATTCAGTTCACTGTTATAACCCTTATGAATATAACTCTTCATAAATCCATCAATTCCTGCCTTAAACTGCTCAATAATTGACCTTCAAGACCATACACTCACAGGGGCATAGACTCTATGCCGACAGAAATACAGCACAATCTATACTAGTTCCACTTTCCTACACCAGGCCCATAGCCTGAAATGTTATGACACTTCCAATTGCTCGTCCAAGTACTTGTTAATGATTGTGAGGTGATCATTCCCCTCTCAGGAAGTAATCCCAGAACCCCACACCTCGAGGTGTAAAAATATGTAAATCCTCTCTGAACCTCAAACTCTTCACTTTAAAAGTGTGCTCCATTGTTCTTGACCGTCTCACTAAAAGGAACAGCTGCTGTCTATCCACCCTGTCTGTGTCGCTTATAAACTTATCCTTCTGAATCACTGACCCCTCAGCTTTCTCTGCTCCAAAGTAAACAACCCGAGCTTATCCAGCCTCTCTCCATCGCTGATATGCTCCATCCCAGGGAGCATCCTGGTGAATCACCTCTGCACCGTCTCCAGTACAATCACATCCTTCCTGGAATGTGGTTCCCGTAGCTACATACAGTATTCCATTTTGTCCGAGCCAAAGCCCTGTATTGCTCTTATCATCTACACCCTGATTGAGAGACGCTACACCCAAGGTCCAATTCTTAACTAGTCCATTAACCTGTCCAGGAGAAAGTGAGGAATGCAGATGCTGGAGATCAGAGCTTAAAAAATGTGTTGTTGGAAAAGCGCAGCAGGTCAGGCAGCATCAAAGGAGCAGCAGAATTAACGTTTCGGGCATAAGACTTCTTCAGGAATCTGCCCGAAACGTCGATTCTCCTGCTCCTTTGATGCTGCCTGACCTGCTGCGCTTTTCCAGCAACACATTTTTGAGCATTAACCTGTCCAGTCACATTCAGGGATGTGTGAAGAAACATAATCTGAGCTTCCCAGTGTGCTGCCATTCATTGAGTCCTCCCCTGCCTGGTTCCATCTCCCAAAGTGCATCACCTCATATTTATCAGGGTTACATTACACCTGCCATTGATGTGCCCATCTGACCATTCCATCTGCATCTTCCTGTAACTTAAGGCCTTCCTCCTCACTGCGAACCACCCAGCCAATCTTTATGTCAAACATACAGTTACTTATCACACCTTCCCCGCTCTCCACCTAGACCCCTCCACATTCACATCTATATTTTTTTGAATTAGATTAGATTACTTACAGTGTGGAAACAGGCCCTTCGGCCCAACAAGTCCACACCGCCCCACCGAAGCGCAACCCACCCACACCCCTAAATCTACCCCTTACCTAACACTACGGGCAATTTAGCATGGCCAATTCACCTGATCTGCACATCTTTGGAGTGTGGGAGGAAACCGGAGCACCCGGAGGAAACCCACGCAGACACGGGGAGAATGTGCAAACTCCACACAGAGAGTCGCCCGTAAATTGAACCCGGGTCTCTGGCGCTGTGAGGCAGCAGTGCTAACCACTGTGCCACCGTTTGTTATGAATAACACAAACGATAAGGGACACAACACTGATCTCTGTGGTACACCAGGGGACACTGGTCTCCAGTCACACAAACAGCCTTCTCCCACCACCCTCTGTCTCCTGCCACTAAGACAATTTTCGTTGTAACTTGTCAAGTTATCCATCATATTGTGAGATTTTACTTTATTTTTCAGTTTCCCAGGTGGAAATTTTTCAAAGGCCTTCCTACAAAACTAAATAATCGACCTCCTCAAACTAATGCAATCAAACCCATTGGATGTGACTTCCTCCTGATAAAGTCATGATGATTATCCCTGATCAAACTTGCGACTCTGATTGGAGTTCGAGTTTCTCCTTCCCTTTTTTCTCCAGTAATTTCCTTAACAGTGATCTAATACTCGCTCGTCTATCGTTACCTGGTCTATCTCTCCCACCGTTACTATGAAGTGGAATTTTATTAGCAGTTCTCCAGTTCTCTTACACTTCCCCTATGGTCAGATTCTAATTAAAATATTCAGTCAGGGTCTTTCCTCCTTTGACCCCAACAGCCGCCTGTGATACAACTCATTCAGACATGGAGATTGGTCCAAATTTATACAGAACAAAACCTCAAATCCCTGCTCGTATTTTACATCAGTCTGTTCAAGAGCTTCCTCGTCCATCTTCTTGAATTCTGTACCTGCATCCTCCTTCTCCCAAGTAAAATAGTTGTGAAGGTCTCATGTAACAATCCATCAATGTTCTCCAGTTTGACACACAGATTGCCCCTTTGGTTTCTAATGGACACGAACTGTTTGCTGATTATTCTATTCTACTTGTCCTTGTGGAATATCGTGGGATTCTCCCTTATCTCGCCTACTTGTACTTCGTCATGTCCCTCTGTTATTCTATCCTTTCGATGTTTCTAAGATTCACTACAATCAACTCTCATGTTTTAAAACTCGAGATTACAGGCTGAGGTTCCCCATCAGACAATCTTGCCATTTTACGGATTAATCTAGATAATACCTTTTAAAGTTCCTCTGTAGTCAATATATTCTTTCTTAGATTGGGACTCCGAACGATACATAATATTCCCGTTGAGTCTCACCAACGCTTGATGCAACTGGTGCACGACGTCCTCGATCTTCGACGTCCTCGACGTCACATGAATGCAAACCTAATTTTTACTTTCCCATTTGCATACGTTCTTCCCAATACCTCTCGCTTTAATTTTTCTTATGAACATGCTGTGTGAGTTCTTTAAAAAAAGCACATGAATATCCAACTATACGTTATTCAATGGTTCATCATTGCCTATGTCCACAAGAATCATCTTCAAACCATTCCAAATATATGTTTGCCACTTCTGGTTTTCCTTTCATCGGTACATTCTCACACTCCCCAGTTATGTTATTACCTTCTAAATATCCAGTAGCATGTTCTTTGTAATAGAGTCCTACAGATACATCACTGCGGATGACAAGATAACTGGTCTGTAGTTCACCATTCGCCAAATTCATCCTTTCTTAAACTGTTGGATAATATTTATAACCTTTGCCTTATCCAGATTGGCTAAATGCCTTTCAGGAATGTGTCAGAAAATGAACATTCGCGATGCAATCAACATGTCTATTGCTGCTTCCTCTGAAATTCTTGCATGAAGTACATCTCGTCTGTCAGATTTATAAAAACTCAATCCAGCTTTCTTTTCAAAGATAACCCCAACACTGATAAGAATGACCTCAGACTTTACTTACACAAGTCCCATGGTCACTTGGTATTTCTGGAAGAATTTCTGGACATTCTTCCATGAAGATAGACACAAAGAAGCTGTTTCTTTTCCCTGCGATTTCTCTGTTCTCTGCAATACGTTATCCAGATTGCACACCCACTGTTCCACATTTGGCCTTGTTTTCATTTGTTTTCATACATTAATAGACGCTTTTTAGCAGTCTTTATGTTTTTCTTTCGTTTGCACGCTTTTTCTCATTCTGATTTTATTCTCAGTTTCTTGATCCTCCTGCTGGGTCCTACATTTCTCTGAATCCACTGGCTTACTGCAACACTTGGCATTTTTCTAAGCTGCCTCCTTTCATCTAATAGGTAGATGAAGGTGGGGTTGAAAGTGATAGTCGGAGAGGAGCGTGGCCCAGATTGATAGGAAGGAAGGTGGACACAGAGGAACGTTCAAGAAGGCGGTACTGACTTGGAAGGTTGGAGTAGGATAAGGTGGGATTTGGGGAAATGGGGAAATGGGGAAATCCACTATGATCCCCTGTGGTTGGAGGGTCCAAAGGCAGAAGAGGAGGCTTTCTTCCTCCAGGCTTCTGGTGGCTCGGGTTTGGCGATGGAGCAGGCCCAGGACCCTCATGTCCTTGGCAGAGTTGGAAGGGGAATTGAAGTTCTCAGCCACAAGGTGATGGATTTGTTCAATGTGGTTGTCCCAGAGGTGTTCTCTGAAATGATCCACAAGTTGACCTCCTGCTTCGCCAGTGTAGAGAAAACCACATTGGGTGCAGTAGATGAGGCGCTCTGTCTCCCTTCATCACCTATCACTTTCAACCCCACCTTCATCTGCGTATCGCAATCCCAGCTACCTCCCTCCTGCCGCACCCCTTTCTCATTTATCTCTCAGTCCCCTTGGCCCATAAGCTCCATTCCTGATGAAGGGCTTATGCCCGAAACATCAATTTATCTGCTCTTAGTATGCTGCGTGACTGTGCTTTTCCAGCACCACACTCTTCGACTCTGATCTCCAGCATCTGTAGTCCCCACTTTCTCCACACACCTTCATGGCTTGCATGACTCAGATTTATAACGAATACTGCAAATAAAACAAAAATTGTCTTGTACTCAAACAGCATAAAATAAAACCAATACATTTTGGTCACTGTTCCCAAAAGGTCCTTTACATCAAAAGTTTCAATTAGCTCTTCTGATCACTCAACACCAATTCCTAAATAACCAAATCTCGAGCTCACTGCTTGACATAATGTTAACGTAAACCATCTCACACGTGGTCATGAAATCCATTTTTCACAGCATTAGCATTCAATTGGATTAACACAGTTTAGATATTATTTAAACACAAATGTGTATATCTCATTTCCTGTTTTATAACATGTCCAGCATTTTTATTTCAGCTTTCACTTTGATATATAACTCCCATCAATGTTTGCTCCTCCTTGCTGTTTTTGCACTCCACCTTACTAGACTCTGTGGAATCTGAGCAACGTGGGCTCTGGGGAGATTAATCATGGAGATCATCTCGCCACATCATTTATGATCTTCTCCAACTTTAACTTCTCCACATCTCCCGTTATGCTGATGGAGTAGAGAAGTACAATGATCTTCCATCAATGCTCTGTATCCCCCCAGAGAGCTGAGACAGCTCTAACCTGGGCGGGAACTTTACAGCAGGCTGGTAAAGTGTTGCTGCTGCTGTACAGGGAGATCACATCTGGAGTAGTGTGTACAGATGTAGCCTCTTCTATGAAGAAAGGATGTTGTTATATTGGAAGCAGCTCAGAGATGGTCCCCTCAACTGATCCCTTATAACGAAAGCTTATAAGGAAAGGATGATCAGGTTGACCCAGTAGCCATTGGAGTTTACAAAAATTAAAGATGATCTTATTTGAACATAGCTGACAGAAGGAGTTAACAAGTGAAGTGAATTACACAGATAATAGAGAAATCCATTCTGTTCTCCAGCCTGTTACACAGGAACAACAGGAGGATATTCAGGCCTTCGAACCTGTTACACCAAAACAGGACGAGGCAATTCAACCCCTATACATTTACAGAAGGAGGCCAATCAGCCATTCGACCCTGTAACAGTAGGCCATGCTGCACCAGTATCCTGTTAAACAGCAATAGGATCAGTCCATTCAGCCTCCTCACGGCTGTAACATAGGAACTGGAAGAGGTCACACAGTGACTGGAGATTGTTACACTGGAGGCCATTCAGGCTCACCGAGCCTATTGCAAGGGAATTGGATTGGATAAAAACTATCTGAGACTTATTTCATGAGAAAGGAAGAGGTAATTTAGACACGTATCTGTTGTATGGGAACAAGAGAAGACCAATCAATCCCTTGGTCCCATGTCCGGGATACATGAGGAGACGGTTCAATATTTCCACCTGTTATGGAGAAATATGAGAAGATCCATCAGCCTCTCAAAATGTTAGACAGCAACAGGAAGATTCCATAATCTCCCAATCCTCTAAAGCATCAACAGGAGGAGGTCATTCTGGCCTTGGAGATGGCAATATGGGAACACCAGAAAGACGTCAGCCCATCGATATTGTACACCAACAGGATGGTGAGTCCATTCAGCCACACGTGGCTCTTACTCAGCAATTGGAGCAGATCTCTTAAAGCCTTGTGCCCAGTAAACAGGAATTCAAAGAAAACATAAAGGATTTCAAAAGGGAAGAGCTTGTAATAATGGCATACATTAGGGAGTAAATTGTAACAATAAACCATTGTCATTTTAGGCAAATTTTTAGAGTCCATTCTTCAGGACATTTGCAAAGTCAAACCACAATTTGTCAGAGTCAACATGGTTTTACGAAGGCTAAATCGTGTTTGAATTGTTTGTTTGAGTTATTTGAAGATGTCACAAACAAGATGGATAGTGGGAATCCTGGAGATGGAACATATCTGGTCTTCCTGAAGGCATCGGATATGTCGCATCTCCAACGAGTAAATGGTAAGATCAGACAACATGGGTTTAGGAGTAAATTATTAGCTTGGATAGAGGATTGGTTAACCAACAAAATATAGTCAGGTGGAATAAATGTGTTATTTTCTTTTGGCAAATGAAATTTGTGCCATTGATTTCAGTACTCATGCCTCAAGCATTTGCAATCGATGGTAATACTGTACTCGATTTACGGGAGACAAAATATAATGCCACATTTTCAGATGACACTAACATCGGTGGGAAATTACTTCGGAATGATGATGCAAGAGGTTTTAAAACATATGGATAGGTTAGGTGAATGGGCCAACATTTAGCAAGGAAAATTAAAGTGAATAAATAGGGGGCTATTCAAGTTGGCCAGTTTAATAGAAAGACAAATTTAATCTAAATGGAGAGAAAGATCAAAGTGTTTAGGTGCAGAGGGAACTGGGTGTCTGTTTGCATATCACAGAAAACCTGCCTGCGGGTACTGCAAGTAATGAGAAATACAAGCAAAATTTCAGTGTTTATTTATGAAAGGATAGAGTAGAAAGGTCGGGAGTGTTGGTGTAGCGATGCAAGGCATTAGTGAGGCTGCAACTGGAGTACAGTTTGGGTGTCCTGCAGAATGAGGTATTTCCATTGGAGGCAATTCAGAAGACCTTCATTAGATCGATTCCATATTTGAAGTGTTTGTCTTATGAAGAGTAATTAAGCAGTTTAGGCCTATACTCTCGACTTTATAAGAATAAAAGGAGATCTCATTGTGGTCTGTAAAATGCTAAAAGCAATTGAAAGTATTGATGTGGAGTGGATTTTTTTCATGTGGTGCAATCTACAACAAGAGACTAGAGTTTTAGGATGGAGAGATCTCAGGAAAGTGGAACAGAGGCCGCGTTGGCATCTGCCTCATCGAGGGGCTGGACACCTCACAGATGCTCATGTTCTTATTCAACTCTTCCACTGTGTTGCACAGTAATGGGGGAGGACTGGGTATCATACAGAAAGCAGGCACTCAGGATAAATCAGTTAGAGAGAACATAACCAGTTGGGTCACAAAGTGACTAGTGCTGCGTTCTCAACTATTTACAGTCTATATTAATGATCAGGAGAATGGAACAGATATACAGATGTTGAGTTTGGTGATGTCCATAAGACCATGAGGCCATAAGTCAGAGTAGTGGAAGTAAGGCCATTCGGCCCATCGAGTACACTCCGCCATTTAATCATAGCTGGTGGGCATTTCAACTCCACTTATCTGAATTCTCCCCGTAGCCCTTAATTCCTTGTGACATCAAGAATTTGTCAATCTCTGCCTTGAAGATATTTAGCATCCTGGCCTCCACTGCACTGTGTGGCAATGAATTCCACAGGTCCACCACTCTCTGGCAGAAGAAATGTCTCCGCATTTCTGTTCTGAATTGACCCCCTCTAATTCTGAGCCTGTGCCCACGGGTCCTAGTCTCCCCGCCTAACAGAAACAATTTCCTGGCGTCCATCTTTTCCAAGCCATGTATTATCTTGTAAGTTTCGATTAGATCTCCCCTTAAACTTCTAAACTCCAACAAATACAATCCCAGGATCCTCAGCCGTTCCTCGTATGTTAGACCTACCATTCCAGGGGTCATCCGTGTGAATCTCCGCTGGACACGCTCCAGTGCCTGTCTGTCCTTCCTGAGGTGTTCTGCCGAAAACTGGACACAGTACTCCAAATGGGGCCTAACCAGAGCGTTATAAAGTCTCAGTAGCACATCGCTGCTTTTATATTCCAACCCTTTTGAGATAAATGACAACATTGCATTCGCTTTCTTAATCACGGACTCAACCTGCATGGTTATCTTTAGAAAATCCTCGACTAGCACTCCCAGATTCCTTTGTATTTTGGCTTTATGGATGTTCTCACCATTTTGAAAGTAGTCCATGCTTGTATTCTTTTTTCCAAAGTGCAAGACCTCGCATTTGCTCACATTGAATTCCATCAGCCATTTCTGGACCACTCTCCCAAACTGTGTCGATCCTTCTGCAGCCTCCCCACTTCCTCAGTACTACCTGTCTATCCATCTAACGTCGCATCATCCGCAAACTTCGCTTGAATGCCCCCAGTCCCTTCATCCAGATCATTAATATATAATGTGAACAGCTGCGGCCCCAACACTGAACCCTGCGGGACACCGCTTGTCACCTGTTCCCAATCCGATAAAGAATCTTTTATCCCAACTCTCTGCCTTCTGTCAGACAGCCAATCCTCAATCCATGCCAGTAGCTCACCTCGAACACTATGGGAGCTCACCTTGCTCAGCAGCCTCCCGTGTGGCACCTTATAAAAGGCCTTTTGGAAGTCTGGATAGACCACATCCACTGGGTTTCCCTGGTCTAACCTACCTGTCACATCTTCAAATAATTGTTATGTCGCTGTGATAAACAAGAGATTAAATTATCAAGAGAGGTTGGAGAGTCTGCAAATAGATTCAGAGAGGTAAAGGCAATAGATAATAGTTTGTCAGGTGGAATTTAACATGATATAACCTGTCATTCCATTTACAGGAATAATGGAAGGCAGTATGTTACTGAAATGGACAGGGATTACAGGGATTAATGATACTGTGTACTGGGGGGGTCACTCAGACCCGTTCAGACAGGGGAGGTTTTGTTCCATCCCTGATCGTCAGCTCCCAGACACTCCAAGTGACCCCATTGCTCTCCGTTCACATAGAATACTTTGAAGTGGTTGATTGGTGGTGGGGATGGTGTTTTGAAACGTGGATCAAGGGGACGGCCATTATCAAAGATATATTCATTTCTTTCCACGTGGAGACTCGATGGCGATGGGAATGGCTGACTGCTTCTGAATGAAGAGGCCGTGACTGCTGCCAGGACAGTGGGTATTCACCAACATTATGTACTGTGCATGTGTACACTGTAACATGAATAGAGAGAGAGTTCCTACAGTTCCTCTACCTCTCCCCATTGACATGAGCACTCTGCAGATGCCATGTACACCATCGGGAATCCCACTATACTGGATACACCCGGCAGCTCCCTGCTGTGGGAGAAACAATCTATTTACCTCATCTACCATATATATCCTCCATCACCGAATGGTGACATTGATGTTGAGGTACTGGGAGATGATGGATATGTCACCTAGTCCTGCCTGGAAAGTTCTGGATCATAGAAGCTGAATGAAACAGTGACCCTAACAGCCACTGACAGCACCACCCTCCCCCTGGTGTGAAGCTGCAGGACGTGTTAAAGGAGGTGACAACGCTCTGTGACCAGCTCCTTGTTCAGTCAGGGTCCCCTCACACTCTGATCCTGGGTTAAGTGAAGCTTGGGAAGCTGTTCCTGGAAAACCCGATGTGGATACAGCAGATCCTTTCCCCACACACACTCACTCTGTCGTTTCCGAACTTCCCCTCTCTGCAACCTCTGCTCCATTTGTTGTTAATGTTACAGACCCAGATGCTGTAACCACAGTCCCCGTGCTCCATCCAGAGTTGGGTTACCAAATCCTCAGGTCTCCCTGAATGTCTGAGGCAGCTCACAGCACAACGTCCAGTAAACCATCCCTAGCCCCTTCACTAAATTTTCAATTATAGGAGCCAGTCAGAAACCCCTCGGTACAATGTTGTGGACCAGACCAGATCCCCCCAGAATGTTTTAAGAAGGCTGCTTAGACCCAAACCTTTCCTTATTTTGAATATAGATATGAACTGTGCGTTCCAGATATGTTGTGATTGGTCAAACCACTCAACATTAAGCAAAATATAATCTATGAAAATGCTTTAGTTAATATACAATCAAAGGAAAGAACATTTTGTGATTACTTTTATGTTGGAACACTTACACAAACATTAGATACCGGACCTTCTTGGCACAAAGATATATTCAAATACAGATCCTAACAGCAGTTCTCCAATCCAGGGGGAAACAACATCAACAGAGATATCAGAGAGAAAAGCAGCTGGGGATCATGTATTGAAATTTCCAACCCTTCTGGGATCCCCAGCAGCTTCTGAATGTTGAAGCTAAAAACAAAACGAGGAAACCTGGTCTGGAAGAGCTGGCCACTGCCCTTCCATTGTTATCACCGTTTTAATGAAACCTAAAGACTTTCTCAGTTATTTACTTGGAGTGTTTTCAGACAGCAGTTCTGCACCTCTGCCTTTAAAACCTCTCTTTAAAAGAAACAAGAGAAAATACAGTGGTAATATTCTCACAACTCCATCTTGAATAAAATAATCCATCAATATACAAAGGTGGACTCATTTCAGACCTCCTAATCTTCCTCTATTAGTAGACTGAAATGCATATACTTTACATTGACTGTGAGGATACAAATGTTTACAACTAGTTCCGCTTTCAGTCATTTTACTCCTGCCACAGAATGCCTTTGTCTTTCTTCATCCAAGTCTCTACAATGTGTCAAAACGTAAGTTTTCTCGCCCTGTCAACTGTATAATTTCAAACTGAATGGCAGCAATAATAGGCTCAATCGAAACAGACTGGTATTTTCTCATTATGCTTCTCCAAAAACTTGAAGAGGTCACGATCAGTGATAAAGATTTGTCTCATGTATGTTATTCGCAATGTAAATGCTGAAATGTTGTAACGGCAACGCCAAGCTCAAAGGCTCCTTCCCCATTGTGGAATAAATCTGTTGATGTTTCCACTGGGCACTCCAATCACACGTTACATAATGGAGCACTTCTCATCTCTCCAATAATCCTTCTGAATGGCATAGCTCCTCATGTCTCAGCATAAAAGAGTTACGTACTTCTGTACGTCTTAATGCTGTAACCCCTTTACCTGCTACCCCTGGCATCTGCCAATAAACCTTACTCTCACAGGTATATGTTTTAAGAAGATCTCACACATTCTTCTCAATCTCTCACAGAAACCAAACTTTGATTTCTGAACTCAATCATCTTCATCATCAGCCATTTCAGCTTCTAATCTTGCCATTGTTACTCTCTGCTCTTCCACACGAGTTCTCACGACTCCAGGAAGTGAATTATTGAACTTCTCCAAAATAAGAATCTCTCTAACAGTGTCATAGGTTTGCTCTGTTTTTAATACCCTTACCCACCTTTCAAAATTACTTTGTTTGATCCTTTCAAACTCAATGTGCGTTTAACCAGGGACCCTTTTTCGATTCCTGAAACGCTTCCTGAAACGCTGTCTGTCAGCTTCTGGCACAAGCTCATATGCACTTCAGATGGCTTTCTTCACATCCTCATACTCCCCAGATACCTCCTCCGATAAGGATGCAAATACCTACCAGCTTCGTTTGGATCAGCTAACTTCACATGTTCACTGAGCACTGCATTTGTTTAGCCACTTTATCAAATGAAATTCCAAAGGCTTCCCCATCCTTATCATCAAATTTCGATAATGCCTGGATGCATTTAAACAGAACCCCATTAGACCATTGGTTACAATATGGTTGCTCATCCTCACTAGCCTCTTCATCCCGCCGACCGTCTGTCTTGATCTCCGCCCTCTATGTCAACTTTCATCTCTAAGTGCTAACTTTTTTAAGTTGAAACTCTTTGCTCTTCTTCTGGCCTTTTCTCTCCTTCTTCTTTATTTTTTTCATTTTCTTTTATTTCTGCTTTTCATCATAATTCAAAGTGTTTAAATTCCTTCTCATGTTCAAAGTGCCTCATTTGAAATTGAATTCTAGCCATTTCCAAAGAGTCTGATGGCGGTTCCACCAAATGTAATTGCCAAGCTCTAGCTGTAACTATCTATCATTTTCTCACAGACAAATGCAACCCCAACTCCAGCTTATCTGTTAATTCCTACAGCTTTGCCTTCATTACCTGTTGTAAAACCCCTAACTTCACTTCTTCCATACCCAGAAATCTCTTAATGACTGAAAGAATCTTTATACACAAAACACTGTTTAAACCAACCGAATTCAACATCTGGAACCAAAGACACTAACAACTACCATACGCAACCTTTGAACGCAATAGTCTCCTGGTGCATACTCTCCAGTGTCTGCATGAGCTTATTCTCGATTCTCTGGTTTCCTCCCACAACCCAAAGATGTGCATGTCAGGTAAATTGGTCATGCTGAATTGTTCATAGTTTTCAGGGATGTGTGGGTTGGGTGGCTTAGTCGCGGTAAATGTGTAATAATGGGGTAAAGGAATGGGTCTGGGTAGGTTACTCCTCGGAGGGTTGGTGTGGACTTGTTGAGTCAAATGGCCTGTTCGCAGACTGTAGGGATTGTAATTCTAAACCCAATTTGGTATTATTGATTTAGAACCAGACAAGAGTCCCCAATTTGCTGTAGACCAACCAGACTGACTCAAACTAGATTAAGAGGGTAGCTTGGATACCAACCTTTTCTTACTTTAAAGGTAGATGTGAAGTGGGTGTTCCTGATGTGATGCTACTAGACAAACCACTCACCATTAAGTAAAACACAATGTATTTGAACACTCTAATAAAAATCCATTCAAAATGACGAAGAATTTAGAATAATTTAACTATTGGAAACCTTAACCGAATAATGGATACAGTACCTTCTACAGATGAACTGTTCCAATGTACTAACATGCCATAAACACACCCCTTGGCAAAAAGGAACATTCAGACATACATTCTTGCATACAGTTCTCCAATCCAGGAGGAATCACCATCAAGTCAGGTTTCAGAGAGAGTAGCAGCTGGGGATAAGATACTTGGCCGTTGTTACTACTATTTATTAAAAACCCTAAAAGAATCGTAAGTTATTTACTTGAGCCGTTTTCAGTCGGCAGTTTGGCCTTTAAGATCTCTTATTTAAAGAAAGGAGAAAATAACTTTTTTTTTAAAAAAGTGACAGCATTGTCACACAATTTAGATGCCTCTTCCTTTGCTCTAGGGGCTTCCTCGTGCTACTGATAGCAAGGTCACCTGAGAGGGACAAATTCAGCTACAGACCAAGTTACAAGGATGTGTCTCAAAACGTCTGAAACACCCCTGTCCATGGACCATCACGTGGGACATACCAGGAAGTGAACAGCCTGACACACACCATTTCACTGTTTCTCAGCTTCACAATGATTGTACTCGATACACTAGGGAGCCAAAAGCAAAGGCCAGGGAAAGATACAGAGGGACAGAAAGATTCACATTAAAGACAGAAAGAGACAGTTAATTAACTGAAAAGATGTTGTGGAAATCTGGAGAAAAAGACAGGGCAGTGGTACTAACTGGAGAAGTGAGATCTTCGAAAGTAAAATTACAAGAATGAGAACATTGAATAAAGGCATTGTCAGATCAGCTGGAATGGTTTGTTACATCAAATTCTGAATCAGCTTGACAGAACACCACAAACATCATAAACTGGGACAAGATGACAGCCCAGCATGAAGAGCTGTGCACACCATGCTAGTGTGTTGCTCAGTAAACAGCACTATCTGCCCAGCATAGAGAGTATTGCAAACTTTACTATCATATGCAAACTATCCTCGAATCAGATTACTGCCTACAATGGGAAGATTTGCTGTGTGTGTGTGTTCATCAGAAACTGAGGGACAGTGCGTGTGTGTGTGTGCGATCGGCGTAGTTGAATGCGAAACTCATTGTTTGAGAAGGAACGCACATGGAGGAAATTATTTTAAATAAGAACAACTAGCAGGCTTTTTGTTAATCAACAGAGAGAGAACGAGGGAAGTTTCATGGACAGATGAGATAACGTGTGTGAGAATGTCAAAATAAAGGCATTGCCAGACACAACAGCAATATACATCAGCGTGCACATGAATGACAGATCGATGGGAGTTTGGTGTGAATTCGAATCAGATTTGCTTCGGCAGGTTTGAAGCCGAAGTGTTAGCAGCAGATTATTAGTTTCATTAAGACTGTACTTCATAGCTCAAGGTTCAAACAGCAGATGGAATAGACCAGTGAGATATATTCTGGAGTGGTGAGTATTTCAAGTTAGAAATGGTCAGGGAATGGTGTCAGGAATCAGCTCATTGTTAAAGTGATATCCCACAGTTGTGACTTGTCTGCTTCAGTCGCAGATATTGGCCAGGGATGGGATGGAAACAGTGGCAGGAAGGGGAGTTTGTAACCAGAGCAGGAGACAGAGACCTCCATGCTGTTAGTATTTAAATAGCAAAGATAATGATACAATAAATTGTCGTTCTCCGCTGAAACTGAGTAGGCCAACATAGAGACCCGTGAGTAACAATGTCAGAGCAGAGAGAGAGACATTAATTGAATACCTTCATTGATGTCGTTAGTAGTGGTCTGTAGAATGAACATTTGGATTGAGAGTTTCAACAGGAAAATAATAGTGACAAGAAATGTAGACTATATGAAAGAACAGTAATACAGTCATAACCGGTTTATAGAAAAACAAATCTGGACAGTGACACTTATCAGGAACACCAACGATATCCAGGAAAGGATAATAAATATATTGAATAATGAGAAGAGCGCAAAGGATCTGCAATGATAATGACAAGCAATAAAATGCAGAAAGATACCAAACATAATAGGATAACCACCTGTCTATTGTTGGAACATGCCAGTCTAATGTTCCCAGATTCTGATACATTTTTGGAACATGCCAGTCGAATGTTCTCAGATTCTGATCCATTGTTGGAACATTCCAGTGTAATGTTCTCAGATTCTGATCCATTGTTGGATCATTCCAGTCTAATGTTTTCAGATTCTGATCTCTCCTCCCTCTTTCTCCAAATCTGCTGATCCCTGTCGGTGCTGTCGGTGATGTTCTCGATCATGTTATGGGATAGCACATTGAACGGCGCCCATTTATCATTTAAATCCTCCACTGGAATAATTAGGATCCATGGAGATTGGCATTAATCACAGTCACTAAACAAACACTGGGTAACTGAGCAAAGGCTACGACAACAGATGAATGGGTACCACACAACAATCAACAGACAGGAGTGTTCCCTCCCAGTTGGGGAACACTTCAGTGGTCCAGGATCTTCAACCTCGGAATTTCTGGTGACCATCCTCCAAGGCGGACTTCAGGACAGGCAGCAGCAAAAAGTGACCGAGCAGAGGCTGATAGCGAATTTCGATAGACATAGGGAGGGCCTCAACTGGGACCTTGGGTTCATGTCACGTTACAGGTTACCACTATTGCACTATACACGCACACACAGGCAATCCTATACACACACATACATACGGACACGCATGTATACAGACACGTACACAAACACTCACACACCTTTACAGACACACACACTCCCACACTCACATGGCACACTCTCAGAGACGAAGACCACACTACACTCATGCACACACATGTACACTCTCTCTCACTGATACTCAAAACCCCCCACCCCAGACACGCACACACACTTCCACACTCACACATGCACCACCTCACAGACTTAAGACACTCTACATCACTACACACACATATACATTCTCTCTCACACTCACAACACCCCAACCCAGACAGACACATACACACATATACAAATCGACAGAGACCCACATGCACACATATATTTTGTGGGATGAATTTGCACTTGCAGAGTTACATTGTATTTTGCTCAAAAACTGCATGAATTCATGTAAAACTCTGAGATCAAAAACTGCATGGATTCATGCAAAACTCTGTTATCTCACTTTTCTGATTAGAATCAATCTACACACCATGGCATAGACAGAGAACAGAGGGGGATAACACCTTCAATATATTGTCTAGCTAACACTCACTGTTTCAGCTAACCTGAGAATGCAACGTTTTTTTAAATAGGTTTTGTGATTTACACATGAAAGTAGTGAAACTATCATGGTATTCGAACAGATGAAAGACTCAACAGACAATCAAGGCATTTTTCAATGGAGAATTTCAGTTACATCACACTGTAAATTTTTGCTATAAATTCTGCGACTTCGAACTGTGTCCTGCACTATCACCTGATGAAGGGGCGGTGCTCTGAAAGCTAGTGTGATTCCAATTAAACTTGTTGTACTATAACCTGGTGTTGTGTGATTTTGAACTTTGTACATCCCCGTCCAACACTGGTATCTCCAAATCACGACTGAGCAAACAGGCTCAGTTAACCAGTTCCACACATCACTTTTCGTATAACTACAAAGAAAAACATTTACTGGGTTTGGATGGAATGGATGAGCGTTGCTGAGGATGGACCAGAAATCTTTAAATTTTTTTTAAACTTGGATATGAGAGTATTAACAGAACACTGCACGGGTCTATATATGATGCACTCTGTTTATGAAAGAGACAGTTATAAAATAACAGATCGGTTGCATAAAAAACATGGATGCGCAAGTTTCTAGATTCCTTATTGACCAGTGTGAGGCTACTCCTGGTTTTAAGTGCCCTGCTACCAAATCCTTTCATAACCTTGAACCAGAACATTGAGACTGCTGCTCAGCAACAGGCCGAAGCAATTCTGTCCCTATGGACCTCTTACAGAGGGATAAGAGAAGGCCATTCAGCCCATATTAGCCTGTTGCTACTTGAAAAGGTGGAAATCTAGAACATTGGCACATTTTGCCAACAAGGAGAAAGTGAGGAGTGCAGATGCTGGAGATCTGAGCTGACATATTTGTTGCTGGAAAAGTGCAGCAGATCAGGCAGCATCCAAGGAGCAGGAAAATCACCGTTTCATGCTTTTCCAGCAATACATTGTTCAGCACATTTTGCCAACAGAATCATTCAAAACAAAGAGATGTGTCGCTGCTGCTGTATGAGGTGTCACTGAGAGGGCACGTGGAGTACACTGCGTTGGTTGTGTTTCTGTAACTGAGAAGGGATGGACATCCATCAGATACAGTTTAACGGATGCTCATAATCCATAGCTTGCTGTCTCATTTAATGTCACGGGTCTGTTACGCAAGGAGTAGGCCATTCAGCCTTTCCAGTCTATTACAGAGGGCCACAAGGAGGCCATTCAGCCTCTCGAGCCTGTTAGAGAGGGGCAGGATGTGTTTATTTAACTTTCTGTTACGCATAAATATTAGTTTTAAACTAGTTGTGGAATAGGAAAGACCTGATGTAAACATTAAAGTTCGAACTTTGAACAAGACCAATTTTGAAAGTATTAGGTGAGCCCTGTGAAAGGCTGATTGGAATACCCTATTCACAGGTAAAGGGATTGTTGGAAAATGCAAGGCCATCAAAACCTGGTTTCAGAGAGTCCAGAGCCAACGTGTTCCTATTAGTGAGATGGGCAAGGCTGGTGGGTGCAGGGAGTGCTGGATGGCTAGATATATTGATGCTCTGGTCAAAGTAAGGACGGAGGCATATGTCAGGTAAACAGAGCTGATATCAAGTAAATCCAGAGAGGTGTGTAAGGGCAGCAAGTACATAGTCAATGCGGAAATCAGGCCAGAAAAATGTGGACATGAGATGGCTTTAAAAATAGGGTTAACGAGGCATTGAAGAAATTCCACAAATTCTTTTATGGCAAACGATTAACTTGGGAGAGAATAGGGCCCCTTTAATATCAGTAAGACTACCTCTGTGTGGAATCACACGAGATTGGAGGGATACGAAACAAAAATTTCTCCTCAGTATTTAATGTAGAGGAGGTTACAAGAGCAAGAGAATGAATAAATATATAGTGATACATTGAAAAGTGTCTATATTACAAGGAGGTGTTTGACATTTTAAAACACATAAAGGTGAACAATTCCCTGGGACCTGATCAGTTGTATCCCAAATGTTTGTGGGAAGCCAGGAAGGAGATTGGTCAGCATTTTGATGATGTATTTGTATCATTGATTTCCACAGTTGAGGTGTCGAAAGACTGGAGGGCTGCTAACATAGTGTCATTATTTAAGAAAGTAAGGGGAAAAAAAACAGGCAACTATAGATCGCTGAGCCTGACGTCAATGGAGAGTAAATTGTTGGAGGGGACTTTGTGGGAAAGGATGTATGTGCATTTGGAAAGACAAGGACTGAAGAGGGCTTTATACATTGGAGATCACGTCTCACTGACTCGGTGTAATCTTTTGACGAAGTGATGAAGATGATTGATGAAGGCAGGAGAGTGGATGTTGTCTTTATGAAATTCAGTAAGAAAACTGAAATGTTCTACATGGTAGACTGGTTATCAAGGTTAGACTGCCTGGGATCCAGGGAGAGCTTGCCATTTAGATCCAAAATGTTCTTGAATATTGGAGACAGGCCGTGAGAGTGGACATTTGTTCATTAAACTTGGAAACCTGTGACCAGTGGCGCTGCTCACAAAGATCAATAGGGGGTCCACTACCTTTTGTCACTGATACAAATCATTTACATTTGAGTATATGAAGTATGGTCAGTAAGGTTGTAGATAATAACAAATTTCGCCGACCGTGAAGAATGATCTCTCAGACTATAATGGGACCTTGTTTAGGTGAGCCGAGGAGTGGCAGATAGAGGATATTTTAGTTTCATGTGAGGTGTTGCATTTTGGCAAGACAAATCAAGGCAAGACATGATAGAACTCCACAGATAGTATTGAATCCCTACAGTTAGGAAACAGGCTTTCGGGTGCATGGAGGCCACACCGACCCTCTAAACAGTATCCCACTGGACAAACCCCTACCCTATCCTTCTGACCCTGCATTTCCCATGGCTAATCCACCTACCCTACACATCCCTGGGTACGGCGCGCAATTTAGCATGGCCAATCTACCCTTATCTGTATATCTTTATACAGTTGGCGTAAAACATAGCACCCGGAGGAAACTCACGCAGACACGGGGAGAATGTACAAACTCCACACAGTGAGTCATTCAAGGATGGAATTAAACCCAGGTCGCTGCCCTGTGAGGCAGCAAAGCTAGACTAGTGGTGCAGGTTCTCCGTTCCTTGAAAGTGCTGTCACAGGTAGACAGCGTAGTGATGAAGGCATTTGGTGATCTTCCCTGTATTGGTGTGTGTTTTGAGTCGAAGCGTTTGCATGATATGTTAAATCTGTACAAGACATTGGTTTGGCCACTTTTGTAATATTGCCTTTAATTCTGGTCTCCCTGCTGCCGGAAAGGTGGTGTCAAACTTGAAAGGGTGCAGAAGAGATGTAAAAGAATGTTACAGGTGTTGGAGGGTTAGAGTTACAGGGAGAGTTTGAATAGGCTGCGGCTATTTTCAAGTGTTGAGGCTGAGGAGGGACCTTAAAGGAGTTTATAAAATCATGAGAGGCGTAGATAAGGTAAACAATCAATGTCTTTTCCCAGGATAGACGAGTCCAAAATTAGAAGACAAAGGTTTAAGGTGAGAGGAGAAATATTTAAAAAGGGAAATGAGGGACAACATTTTCACACAGAGACCGCTGTGTGTATGGATGGAACAGACAAAAGAGGTGGTGGGGGCAGGTACATTTACACCATTTAAAAGGCATTTGGATGGATACATGCATGGGAAGTGTTTAGAGGGAGATGGGCCAAGTGCTGGCAAGGGGGACGAGATTAATTTAGGATATTTGGCGGTATGGATGACCAGAGTGAACGATCTTTTTCCATGCTGTACATTTCTGAGAGTCTATTGACTCTTCAGTGTATAACACGGGAACAGGAGGAGGCTATTCA
The DNA here is from genome assembly GCF_047496795.1 of Chiloscyllium punctatum. NCBI lineage: Eukaryota > Metazoa > Chordata > Chondrichthyes > Orectolobiformes > Hemiscylliidae > Chiloscyllium > Chiloscyllium punctatum. The sequence continues at coordinate 4,158 of NW_027310859.1, read as the reverse complement.
GCATCTGAATTCTGCCAGTCGGCTTGTTTGCTCCATTACTGAGAGTCAAAAACAGAAATACATCATTCAGATTTTGATGAAGTTCTACAGAAACAGAATGGCCTTTCATCAAGAAAAGCTGTAAGGAATGTGAAGAGGCCATTCAGTCCCTCACCTCCATTCCACAGGAGCAGCAGGTGAGCACAGAGCTATTGGAGCCTGTTACTCAGGAGCAGGAGGAGGACATCTACTTTCACAAACTTGGGATCAGGAGGCAGTCATTCAATTGCTTGAAACTGGGGCACAGGGACAGGAGACAGTCACTCAACTGTTCGAGGCTGGGACCCAGGAACAGGAGCCAGTTATTCAACTCCTCAAAACTGGGGCACAGGGAAATCTGGAGGCTAGTGAGTCCCGAGGATCCTGTTACGCAGGAACAGGAGGAGGTGACTCAGTCCCCACCAATATGGGACACTGGGAGAGAAGGGTAGTTTGCTTGGAACAAACAGAAATAGATGAATAAATTGCATCAGTGGTCCATTCAATCCTGCCCCACCATTCACTAAGACCACGGCTGATCTGATGGTGATTCCCTCATTCCATTTTACAGAGACTGTCCTCTCTGCAGCCTCTGCTCCATTTGTTGGTCATGTTGCAGACAGAGATGCTGTAACAACAGTCACCATGACCTATCCAGAGGGTCGGGTCTAACCGGATGAGTCAGGATTTGAAGAGTCCAATCAAAAGAAATAAAACACAAAATAAAGACATAGCCAGATGTTTAGTTCTCTCACAGTCGCAATCTAACTCACATAACTCACATATTCAGGATGGAGCACTGTGTAGATCCGGCTAGTGTCTGCTGAATGCAACCCAGCTATGTGTAGAGTGAAACTCTGTGCAGCCCACACCAATGCTGGATCTATAATCCTGGGCTAAATGTCCAGCGTGGGGGGCTGTGCAGTCCGCACTGGTTCATTCTCATATAAACCCAGATTGTTGCATTGTTCGGTAACACTGTGTTAGATCGCAGCCCAGTGTGGGGAAACTTGCAGCCAATTTTGGAACTGATAGGATGTGCAGCTCCCATCCATTTACAGCTCCATATCTCCACTGTGCCTTGACAAGGGATGCTGCGAATGTGAAAGTCACTGCGAGGAAGAGATGTAAATGGAAACAATTTAAATACCATTAGTTCTGATTAAGACGCGTATCACTCTAGTTTTTGAAGATGAAATAACTGAGATAATATCCAATGCTTTTTGACAATGCTACATAAATGTTGTCACTTTATCTAAGAATAACAGACTAATAAGGGTTCACTTTGTCTGAGAGGGCTCAATGTCTAGCCGTATTGATGCCGAGTCCTCAGCGGTCCAGGCACTAACATAGGAAGATAAAAGAGCTTAATTGATTGCTTTTAATCAGGGAGATTTACCCCCCACAATCTGTGGGGCAGTTGCAATTTTGTTAGCTTGCTAAAGAATCGCTTATGGTACCAAATAAAAGAGCTAAACTCGCCATTATGTTTCCTAAATATCTGTGTGGGAAACATCAAAGAAAGCATTCGCACGGGGTCGAGGAAATGAGGAAGAACATTCATTTTAATAAGAGCTATCTGAACTAGCCAGGATATTGGAAGTGCCTCCCATCTTTGAAGGTCTTGTTTAATTTTGTCAAACAAATGGACACAGTTCACGTTAAATAAATGATCAAAGACAGATGTAATGAATATACTGAAATAGGGAAACCACCCCCGCGACGATTTAAAAGGAAACCAGGATTTGGCCTCAGTATCAGGTATTTCCCTAAGACCTCCCATAGGCATGGCCTCCAACTCTGTAAAATTAATCTTATCGCCTGGAAAGGCAACAAGCGAATCAATGCATTGCATCACATGAACAATCGAAATTGTGGGATTTGACTAAAACATAAGACCCTAAACTGCATACAATGTAATCTTTCGTGACTTCTATCCCACTTCTGGGGCTGATATGTTGGCATCCCTACAGATGGCCTCCGTCAGTGGCTCAATCCCCAACGTAAACAACAATGGTGAAAGGTGTCAGCCTTGTCGGCTGCCTGGAGAAATATTAATATTACTGGTTGGCCACACCATTAGTGAGAACTGCAGCCAGAGGATCACAGTAAAGGATCCTCACCCACTTGATAAAATCTTTGCCTAGACCAAACCGTTCTAATGTACAGAAGAGATCCGGCCACTCAACCCAATCAAATGCCTTCTCTCATCTAAAGTGATCAATAATCCCTGGGCAGATTGTTATTGAGACTCTTGGATCATATTGAATAACCTCTTCACATTGTAGGAAGATCTGTGGCCCTTTATAAAGCCTGTTTGGTCCTCTTTGGCAATGAAAGGCAGCAAAGTTTCCAGCCTAAATGCACGAGTCTCAGGCAGGATTTTGAAACCAACATTTAAAAGTGAGATTGGCGTGTAAGAAGCACAATCCTCCAGGGTCTTCATTTCTTCATCATCAGAGAGATATGAGCCTCTCTTAAGGATGGAGGGAGGGGTTTCTGACTGGATGAGTGATGGAACACGTTAAACATCAGCCATGACAATAGGTTTATAAATTATTTATAAAATTCACTGGGACATCCATCAGGAACGTGCGCCTTTACATTCTGAAGCTGCTTCACACACTCCTGCGCTGAAAATGGTCCATTAAGGCACAACACCTATTCATGGGTTACTCCTGGAAGACCCAGGTTCTTGAAAAATGACTCCATCTTAATCCATCTATCCTCAAAATGTTCAGTATGAAATATTTCGGTGAAAACTCTCGGACAAGAGACATTAATCTTCTTGGAATTGAAGGTAAGGATCTCAATACCTTCCCGAATGTAGGTAATGACTTCAGAGGGGCGCTCGTTTTCCTGCCAAGATAGAATAAATACCTGCCTGGCTTATCACCATGTTCAAACAGCCTTTGTTTTGCAAAAGTAAGTTCCTTCTTGGCTGTCTGTGTGAGCGTGGAATTCACTGTAGACCGAAGCGTTGTGATCCTCTGCAGCTTAGCCACTGAGAGACAATCACAGTATGCATCTTGGCTGCCCTCAGCTGTGCCTCAAACCAGCGTTCCTGGTCCCCCTTCTGCTACATCATAAAGCATAATTATTCCCTTGGCTTAAGCCTTAGCAATTTCCCACAGTGTGGATGAGTTAATGGTTGAATCTGAATTAATGGCTAAGAAAGATCTGAATTCTTTGCAGTGGTCAGCACAGTGGTACAATGGTTAGTACTGCTGCTTCACAGCGCCAGAGACCTTCTTTCAATTCCTGTGTCAGGTGGCTGCCTGTGTGGAGTTTACACATTCTCCCTGTGTCTGCGTGGGTTTCCTCCCACAGTGCAATAATTTGCAGGTTAGGCAAATTGCCAGCAGTGTTAGGTGAAGGGGTCAATGTCAGGGGGTGGGTTGGTTTGGGCTTTTTGGGCCGAAGGGCCTGTTTCTACACTGTAAGTAACCTAATCTAACTACTCAATCAACCAACTAGTCTAAAGAATAAAGGGATACATTCGCTAGTGTCTCAAATCTATTATATTGCCCTTAATCTTAATCAATAAGTATACTGCTTCATGGTCAGAAATGGTAATATTCCCAATTGTGCAGGATGCCACCGATTCTATGATTGTTGCAGGAATGGGGAAGATATCAACCCTCATGTGGAATTTATGCCAGTTAAAGAAGAAAATAAAATCCCGACTTGTGATGTGGATTTGCCTCCAGACATCCACCAGCTCTCGTTCTACACACATATCCACTAATTGCTTACATTATAACGAGGGTATTGGGGCACCTTAGGACATTCTGTCCACCGTGGGGTCCATAAGACTTTTGAAAACTTCTACAATAATGTGACACGATGCAAGATAACTGTATTTGGAAAATGCATCTACCAGGAATTTAAGAGGGTACGTTGGGGATGGGGGGTAGGGGGTGGGGGGCAATAAACATTCAAAATACTATATTCTTTTCTATAGTTCAAGCCTTTGGGTATTATGAATCTCCCGTGAGTGTCAAATACAATCTAGTAGGTTAAATGGAAGATTCTTTTTATCCATTATGGCTTCTCCCCTACTCGTAATATTAAAAGACGAGAAATAAACCCAATCATGCCCGACCTGCTGTAATGTCAAATGTTCCTTGTCATCAAGGT
>NW_027310858.1:0-42827 GCF_047496795.1 Chiloscyllium punctatum | reverse complement strand
GGAGAGCGGGGGGGTTATATTACTGGACAGTAATCCAGGGTACGGGAGAGCGGGGGGTTATATTACTGGACAGTAATCCAGGGTACGGGAGAGCGGGGGGTTATATTACTGGACAGTAATCCAGGGTACGGGAGAGCGGGGGGTTATATCACTGGACAGTAATCCAGGGTACGGGAGAGCGGGGGGTTATATTACTGGACAGTAATCCAGGGTACGGGAGAGCGGGGGTTATATTACTGGACAGTAATCCAGGTACGGGAGAGCGGGGGGTTATATTACTGGACAGTAATCCAGGGTACGGGAGAGCGGGGGGTTATATTACTGGACAGTAATCCAGGGTACGGGAGAGCGGGGGGTTATATTACTGGACAGTAATCCAGGGTACGGGAGAGCGGGGGGTTATATTACTGGACAGTAATCCAAGGTACGGGAGAGCGGGGGGTTATATTACTGGACAGTAATCCAGGGTACGGAGAGCGGGGGGTTATATTACTGGACAGTAATCCAGGGTACGGGAGAGCGAGGGGGTTATATTACTGGACAGTAATCCAGGGTACGGGAGAGCGGGGGGTTATATTACTGGACAGTAATCCAGGGTACGGGAGAGCGGGGGGGTTATATTACTGGACAGTAATCCAGGGTACGGGAGATCGGGGGGTTATATTACTGGACAGTAATCCAGGGTACGGGAGAGCGGGGGGTTATATTACTGGACAGTAATCCAGGGTACGGGAGAGCGGGGGGTTATATTACTGGACAGTAATCCATGGTACAGGAGTGAGGGGGGGTTATATTACTGGACAGTAATCCAGGGTACGGGAGAGCGGGGGGTTATATTACTGGACAGTAATCCAGGGTGCGGGAGAGCGGGCGTTATATTACTGGACAGTAATCCAAGGTAGGGGAGAGTGGGGGGGTTATATTACTGGACAGTAATCCAGGGTACGGGAGAGCGGGGGGGGTTATATTACTGGACAGTAATCCAGGGTACGGGAGAGCGGGGGTTATATTACTGGACAGTAATCCAGGGTACGGGAGAGCGAGGGGTTATATTACTGGAGAGTAATCCAGGGTACGGGAGAGCGGGGGGTTATATTACTGGACAGTAATCCAGGGTACGGGAGAGCGGGGGGTTATATTACTCGACAGTAATCCAGGGTACGGGAGAGCGGGGGGTTATATTACTGGACAGTAATCCAGGGTACGGGAGAGCGGGGGGTTATATTACTGGACAGTAATCCAGGGTACGGGAGAGAGGGGGGTTATATTACTGGACAGTAATCCAGGGTACGGGAGAGCGGGGGGGTTATATTACTGGACAGTAATCCAGGGTACGGGAGAACGGGGGGTTATATTACTGGACAGTAATCCAGGGTACGGGAGAGTGGAGAGTTATATTACTGGACAGTAATCCAGGGTACGGGAGAGCGGGGGGATTATATTACTGGACAGTAATCCAGGGTACGGGAGAGAGGGGGGGTTATATTACTGGACAGTATTCCAGGGTACGGGAGAGCGGGGGGTTATATTACTGGACAGTATTCCAGGGTACGGGAGAGCGGGGGGTTATATTACTGGACAGTAATCCAGGGTACGGAAGAGCGGGGGGTTATATTACAGGACAGTAATCCAGGGTACGGGAGAGCGGGGGGGGTTATATTACTGGACAGTAATCCAGGGTACGGGAGAGCGGGGGTTATATTACTGGACAGTAATCCAGGGTACGGGAGAGTGGGGGGTTATATTACTGGACAGTAATGCAGGGTATGGGAGAGCGGGGGGTTATATTACTGGACAGTAATCCAGGGTACGGGAGAGCAGGGGTTATATTACTGGACAGTAATCCAGGGCACGGGAGAGCGGGGGGTTATATTACTGGACAGTAATCCAGGGTACGGGAGAGCGGGGGGTTATATCACTGGACAGTAATCCAGGGTACGGGAGTGAGGGGGGGTTATATTACTGGACAGTAATCCAGGGTACGGGAGAACGGGGGGTTATATTACTGGACAGTAATCCAGGGTACGGGAGAGTGGAGAGTTATATTACTGGACAGTAATCCAGGGTACGGGAGAGCGGGGGATTATATTACTGGACAGTAATCCAGGGTACGGGAGAGAGGGGGGGTTATATTACTGGACAGTATTCCAGGGTACGGGAGAGCGGGGGGTTATATTACAGGACAGTATTCCAGGGTACGGGAGAGCGGGGGGTTATATTACTGGACAGTAATCCAGGGTACGGAAGAGCGGGGGGTTATATTACAGGACAGTAATCCAGGGTACGGGAGAGCGGGGGGGGTTATATTACTGGACAGTAATCCAGGGTACGGGAGAGCGGGGGTTATATTACTGGACAGTAATCCAGGGTACGGGAGAGTGGGGGGTTATATTACTGGACAGTAATGCAGGGTATGGGAGAGCGGGGGGTTATATTACTGGACAGTAATCCAGGGTACGGGAGAGCAGGGGTTATATTACTGGACAGTAATCCAGGGTACGGGAGAGCGGGGGGTTATATTACTGGACAGTAATCCAGGGTACGGGAGTGAGGGGGGTTATATTACTGGACAGTAATCCAGGGTACGGGAGAACGGGGGGTTATATTACTGGACAGTAATCCAGGGTACGGAGAGTGGAGAGTTATATTACTGGACAGTAATCCAGGGTACGGGAGAGCGGGGGGATTATATTACTGGACAGTAATCCAGGGTACGGGAGAGAGGGGGGGTTATATTACTGGACAGTATTCCAGGGTACGGGAGAGCGGGGGGTTATATTACTGGACAGTATTCCAGGGTACGGGAGAGCGGGGGGTTATATTACTGGACAGTAATCCAGGGTACGGGAGAGCGGGGGGGTTATATTACTGGACAGTAATCCAGGGTACGGGAGAGCGGGGGGGTTATATTACTGGACAGTAATCCAGGGTACGGGAGAGTGGGGGGCTTATATTACTGGACAGTAATCCAGGGTACGGGAGAGCGGGGGGTTATATTACTGGACAGTAATACAGGGTACGGGAGAGCGGGGGGGTTATATTACTGGACAGTAATCCAGGGTACTGGAGAGTGGGGGGTTATATTACTGGACAGTAATCCAGGGTACGGGAGAGCGGGGGGGTTATATTACTGGACAGTAATCCAGGGTACGGAGAGTGGGGGGGTTATATTACTGGACAGTAATCCAGGGTACGGGAGAGCGGGGGGGTTATATTACTGGACAGTAATCCAGGGTACGGGAGAGCGGGGGGGTTATATTACTGGACAGTAATCCAGGGTACGGGAGAGCGGGGGGTTATGTTACTGGACAGTAATCCAGGGTACGGGAGAGCGGGGGGTTATATTACTGGACAGTAATCCAGGGTACGGGAGAGCGGGGGGTTATATTACTGGACAGTAATCCAGGGTACGGGAGAGCGGGGGGTTATATTACTGGACAGTAATCCAGGGTACGGGAGAGCGGGGGGGTTATATTACTGGACAGTAATCCAAGGTACGGGAGAGCGGGGGGTTATATTACTGGACAGTAATCCAGGGTACGGGAGAGCGGGGGGTTATATTACTGGACAGTAATCCAGGGTACGTAAGAGCGAGGGGGGTTATATTACTGGACAGTAATCCAGGGTACGGGAGAGCGGGGGGTTATATTACTGGACAGTAATCCAGGGTACGGGAGAGCGGGGGGGGTTATATTACTGGACAGTAATCCAGGGTACGGGAGATCGGGGGGTTATATTACTGGACAGTAATCCAGGGTACGGGAGAGCGGGGGGTTATATTACTGGACAGTAATCCAGGGTACGGGAGAGCGGGGGGTTATATTACTGGACAGTAATCCATGGTACAGGAGTGAGGGGGGGTTATATTACTGGACAGTAATCCAGGGTACGGGAGAGCGGGGGGTTATATTACTGGACAGTAATCCAGGGTGCGGGAGAGCGGGCGTTATATTACTGGACAGTAATCCAAGGTAGGGGAGAGTGGGGGGGTTATATTACTGGACAGTAATCCAGGGTACGGGAGAGCGGGGGGGGTTATATTACTGGACAGTAATCCAGGGTACGGGAGAGCGGGGGTTATATTACTGGACAGTAATCCAGGGTACGGGAGAGCGAGGGGTTATATTACTGGAGAGTAATCCAGGGTACGGGAGAGCGGGGGGTTATATTACTGGACAGTAATCCAGGGTACGGGAGAGCGGGGGGTTATATTACTCGACAGTAATCCAGGGTACGGGAGAGCGGGGGGTTATATTACTGGACAGTAATCCAGGAACGGGAGAGCGGGGGGTTATATTACTGGACAGTAATCCAGGGTACGGGAGAGAGGGGGGTTATATTACTGGACAGTAATCCAGGGTACGGGAGAGCGGGGGGTTATATTACTGGACAGTAATCCAGGGTACGGGAGAGCGGGGGGTTATATTACTGGACAGTAATCCAGGGTACGGGAGAGTGGGGGGGTTATATTACTGGACAGTAATCCAGGGTACGGGAGAGCGGGGGGTTATATTACTGGACAGTAATCCAGGGTACGGGAGAGCGGGGGGGTTATATTACTGTACAGTAATCCAGGGTACGGGAGAGCGGGGGGTTCTATTACTGGACAGTAATCCAGGGTACGGTGGAGCGGGGGGTTATATTACTGTACAGTAATCCAGGGTACGGGAGAGCGGGGGGTTATATTACTGGAGAGTAATCGAGGGTACGGGAGAGCGGGGGGTTATATTACTGGACAGTAATCCAGGGTACGGGAGAGCGGGGGGTTATATTACTGGACAGTAATCCTGGGTACGGGAGAGCGGGGGGTTATATTACTGGACAGTAATCCAGGGTACGGGAGAGCGGGGGGTTATATTACTGGACAGTAATCCAGGGTACAGGAGAGCGGGGGGGTTATATTACTGGACAGTAATCCAGGGTACGGGAGAGCGGGGGGGTTATATTACTGGACAGTAATCCAGGATACGGGGAGAGCGGGGGGGTTTATTACTGGACAGTAATCCAGGGTACGGGAGATTGGGGGGTTATATTACAGGACAGTAATCCAGGGTACGGGAGAGCGGGGGGTTATATTACTGGACAGTAATCCAGGGTACGGAAGAGCGGGGGGTTATATTACAGGACAGTAATCCAGGGTACGGGAGAGCGGGGGGGTTATATTACTGGACAGTAATCCAGGGTACGGGAGAGCGGGGGGTTATATCACTGGACAGTAATCCAGGGTACGGGAGTGAGGGGGGGTTATATTACTGGACAGTAATCCAGGGTACGGGAGAACGGGGGGTTATATTACTGGACAGTAATCCAGGGTACGGGAGAGTGGAGAGTTATATTACTGGACAGTAATCCAGGGTACGGGAGAGCGGGGGGATTATATTACTGGACAGTAATCCAGGGTACGGGAGAGAGGGGGGGTTATATTACTGGACAGTATTCCAGGGTACGGGAGAGCGGGGGGTTATATTACTGGACAGTATTCCAGGGTACGGGAGAGCGGGGGGTTATATTACTGGACAGTAATCCAGGGTACGGAAGAGCGGGGGGTTATATTACAGGACAGTAATCCAGGGTACGGGAGAGCGGGGGGGGTTATATTACTGGACAGTAATCCAGGGTACGGGAGAGCGGGGGTTATATTACTGGACAGTAATCCAGGGTACGGGAGAGTGGGGGGTTATATTACTGGACAGTAATGCAGGGTATGGGAGAGCGGGGGGTTATATTACTGGACAGTAATCCAGGGTACGGGAGAGCAGGGGTTATATTACTGGACAGTAATCCAGGGTACGGGAGAGCGGGGGGTTATATTACTGGACAGTAATCCAGGGTACGGGAGTGAGGGGGGGTTATATTACTGGACAGTAATCCAGGGTACGGGAGAACGGGGGGTTATATTACTGGACAGTAATCCAGGGTACGGGAGAGTGGAGAGTTATATTACTGGACAGTAATCCAGGGTACGGGAGAGCGGGGGGATTATATTACTGGACAGTAATCCAGGGTACGGGAGAGAGGGGGGGTTATATTACTGGACAGTATTCCAGGGTACGGGAGAGCGGGGGGTTATATTACTGGACAGTATTCCAGGGTACGGGAGAGCGGGGGGTTATATTACTGGACAGTAATCCAGGGTACGGGAGAGCGGGGGGGTTATATTACTGGACAGTAATCCAGGGTACGGGAGAGCGGGGGGTTATATTACTGGACAGTAATCCAGGGTACGGAGAGTGGGGGCTTATATTACTGGACAGTATCCAGGGTACGGGAGAGCGGGGGTTATATTACTGGACAGTAATACAGGGTACGGGAGAGCGGGGGGGTTATATTACTGGACAGTAATCCAGGGTACTGGAGAGTGGGGGGGTTATATTACTGGACAGTAATCCAGGGTACGGGAGAGCGGGGGGTTATATTACTGGACAGTAATCCAGGGTACGGGAGAGTGGGGGGTTATATTACTGGACAGTAATCCAGGGTACGGGAGAGCGGGGGGGTTATATTACTGGACAGTAATCCAGGGTACGGGAGAGCGGGGGGGTTATATTACTGGACAGTAATCCAGGGTACGGGAGAGCGGGGGGGTTATGTTACTGGACAGTAATCCAGGGTACGGGAGAGCGGGGGGTTATATTACTGGACAGTAATCCAGGGTACGGGAGAGCGGGGGGTTATATTACTGGACAGTAATCCAGGGTACGGGAGAGCGGGGGGTTATATTACTGGACAGTAATCCAGGGTACGGGAGAGCGGGGGGGTTATATTACTGGACAGTAATCCAAGGTACGGGAGAGCGGGGGGTTATATTACTGGACAGTAATCCAGGGTACGGGAGAGCGGGGGGTTATATTACTGGACAGTAATCCAGGGTACGGGAGAGCGAGGGGGGTTATATTACTGGACAGTAATCCAGGGTACGGGAGAGCGGGGGGTTATATTACTGGACAGTAATCCAGGGTACGGGAGAGCGGGGGGGGTTATATTACTGGACAGTAATCCAGGGTACGGGAGATCGGGGGGTTATATTACTGGACAGTAATCCAGGGTACGGGAGAGCGGGGGGTTATATTACTGGACAGTAATCCAGGGTACGGGAGAGCGGGGGGTTATATTACTGGACAGTAATCCATGGTACAGGAGTGAGGGGGGGTTATATTACTGGACAGTAATCCAGGGTACGGGAGAGCGGGGGGTTATATTACTGGACAGTAATCCAGGGTGCGGGAGAGCGGGCGTTATATTACTGGACAGTAATCCAAGGTAGGGGAGAGTGGGGGGGTTATATTACTGGACAGTAATCCAGGGTACGGGAGAGCGGGGGGGGTTATATTACTGGACAGTAATCCAGGGTACGGGAGAGCGGGGGTTATATTACTGGACAGTAATCCAGGGTACGGGAGAGCGAGGGGTTATATTACTGGAGAGTAATCCAGGGTACGGGAGAGCGGGGGGTTATATTACTGGACAGTAATCCAGGGTACGGGAGAGCGGGGGGTTATATTACTCGACAGTAATCCAGGGTACGGGAGAGCGGGGGTTATATTACTGGACAGTAATCCAGGGTACGGGAGAGCGGGGGGTTATATTACTGGACAGTAATCCAGGGTACGGGAGAGCGGGGGGTTATATTACTGGACAGTAATCCAGGGTACGGGAGAGCGGGGGGTTATATTACTGGACAGTAATCCAGGGTACGGGAGAGTGGGGGGTTATATTACTGGACAGTAATCCAGGGTACGGAGAGCGGGGGGTTATATTACTGGACAGTAATCCAGGGTACGGGAGAGCGGGGGGTTATATTACTGTACAGTAATCCAGGGTACGGGAGAGCGGGGGGTTATATTACTGGACAGTAATCCAGGGTACGGGGGAGCGGGGGGTTATATTACTGTACAGTAATCCAGGGTACGGGAGAGCGGGGGGTTATATTACTGGAGAGTAATCGAGGGTATGGGAGAGCGGGGGGTTATATTACTGGACAGTAATCCAGGGTACGGGAGAGCGGGGGGTTATATTACTGGACAGTAATCCTGGGTACGGGAGAGCGGGGGGTTATATTACTGGACAGTAATCCAGGGTACGGGAGAGCGGGGGGTTATATTACTGGACAGTAATCCAGGGTACAGGAGAGCGGGGGGGTTATATTACTGGACAGTAATCCAGGGTACGGGAGAGCGGGGGGGTTATATTACTGGACAGTAATCCAGGATACGGGAGAGCGGGGGGTTATATTACTGGACAGTAATCCAGGGTACGGGAGATTGGGGGGTTATATTACAGGACAGTAATCCAGGGTACGGGAGAGCGGGGGGTTATATTACTGGACAGTAATCCAGGGTACGGAAGAGCGGGGGGTTATATTACAGGACAGTAATCCAGGGTACGGGAGAGCGGGGGGGTTATATTACTGGACAGTAATCCAGGGTACGGGAGAGCGGGGGGTTATATCACTGGACAGTAATCCAGGGTACGGAGTGAGGGGGGGTTATATTACTGGACAGTAATCCAGGGTACGGGAGAACGGGGGGTTATATTACTGGACAGTAATCCAGGGTACGGGAGAGTGGAGAGTTATATTACTGGACAGTAATCCAGGGTACGGGAGAGCGGGGGGATTATATTACTGGACAGTAATCCAGGGTACGGGAGAGAGGGGGGGTTATATTACTGGACAGTATTCCAGGGTACGGGAGAGCGGGGGGTTATATTACTGGACAGTATTCCAGGGTACGGGAGAGCGGGGGGTTATATTACTGGACAGTAATCCAGGGTACGGAAGAGCGGGGGGTTATATTACAGGACAGTAATCCAGGGTACGGGAGAGCGGGGGGGGTTATATTACTGGACAGTAATCCAGGGTACGGGAGAGCGGGGGTTATATTACTGGACAGTAATCCAGGGTACGGGAGAGTGGGGGGTTATATTACTGGACAGTAATGCAGGGTATGGGAGAGCGGGGGGTTATATTACTGGACAGTAATCCAGGGTACGGGAGAGCAGGGGTTATATTACTGGACAGTAATCCAGGGTACGGGAGAGCGGGGGGTTATATTACTGGACAGTAATCCAGGGTACGGGAGTGAGGGGGGGTTATATTACTGGACAGTAATCCAGGGTACGGGAGAACGGGGGGTTATATTACTGGACAGTAATCCAGGGTACGGGAGAGTGGAGAGTTATATTACTGGACAGTAATCCAGGGTACGGGAGAGCGGGGGGATTATATTACTGGACAGTAATCCAGGGTACGGGAGAGAGGGGGGGGTTATATTACTGGACAGTATTCCAGGGTACGGGAGAGCGGGGGGTTATATTACTGGACAGTATTCCAGGGTACGGGAGAGCGGGGGGTTATATTACTGGACAGTAATCCAGGGTACGGGAGAGCGGGGGGGTTATATTACTGGACAGTAATCCAGGGTACGGGAGAGCGGGGGGGTTATATTACTGGACAGTAATCCAGGGTACGGGAGAGTGGGGGGCTTATATTACTGGACAGTAATCCAGGGTACGGGAGAGCGGGGGGTTATATTACTGGACAGTAATACAGGGTACGGGAGAGCGGGGGGGTTATATTACTGGACAGTAATCCAGGGTACTGGAGAGTGGGGGGGTTATATTACTGGACAGTAATCCAGGGTACGGGAGAGCGGGGGGGTTATATTACTGGACAGTAATCCAGGGTACGGGAGAGCGGGGGGTTATATTACTGGACAGTAATCCAGGGTACGGGAGAGCGGGGGGTTATATTACTGGACAGTAATCCAGGGTACGGGAGAGCGGGGGGGTTATATTACTGGACAGTAATCCAGGGTACGGGAGAGCGGGGGGTTATGTTACTGGACAGTAATCCAGGGTACGGGAGAGCGGGGGGTTATATTACTGGACAGTAATCCAGGGTACGGGAGAGCGGGGGGTTATATTACTGGACAGTAATCCAGGGTACGGGAGAGCGGGGGATATATTACTGGACAGTAATCCAGGGTACGTGAGAGCGGGGGGGTTATATTACTGGACAGTAATCCAAGGTACGGGAGAGCGGGGGGGTTATATTACTGGACAGTAATCCAGGGTACGGGAGAGCGGGGGGTTATATTACTGGACAGTAATCCAGGGTACGGGAGAGCGAGGGGGGTTATATTACTGGACAGTAATCCAGGGTACGGGAGAGCGGGGGGTTATATTACTGGACAGTAATCCAGGGTACGGGAGAGCGGGGGGGTTATATTACTGGACAGTAATCCAGGGTACGGGAGATCGGGGGGTTATATTACTGGACAGTAATCCAGGGTACGGGAGAGCGGGGGGTTATATTACTGGACAGTAATCCAGGGTACGGGAGAGCGGGGGGTTATATTACTGGACAGTAATCCATGGTACAGGAGTGAGGGGGGGTTATATTACTGGACAGTAATCCAGGGTACGGGAGAGCGGGGGGTTATATTAATGGACAGTAATCCAGGGTGCGGGAGAGCGGGCGTTATATTACTGGACAGTAATCCAAGGTAGGGGAGAGTGGGGGGGTTATATTACTGGACAGTAATCCAGGGTACGGGAGAGCGGGGGGTTATATTACTGGACAGTAATCCTGGGTACGGGAGAGCGGGGGGTTATATTACTGGACAGTAATCCAGGGTACGGGAGAGCGGGGGGTTATATTACTGGACAGTAATCCAGGGTACAGGAGAGCGGGGGGGTTATATTACTGGACAGTAATCCAGGGTACGGGAGAGCGGGGGGGTTATATTACTGGACAGTAATCCAGGATACGGGAGAGCGGGGGGGTTATATTACTGGACAGTAATCCAGGGTACGGGAGATTGGGGGGTTATATTACAGGACAGTAATCCAGGGTACGGGAGAGCGGGGGGTTATATTACTGGACAGTAATCCAGGGTACGGAAGAGCGGGGGGTTATATTACAGGACAGTAATCCAGGGTACGGAGAGCGGGGGGGTTATATTACTGGACAGTAATCCAGGGTACGGGAGAGCGGGGGGTTATATCACTGGACAGTAATCCAGGGTACGGGAGTGAGGGGGGGTTATATTACTGGACAGTAATCCAGGGTACGGGAGAACGGGGGGTTATATTACTGGACAGTAATCCAGGGTACGGGAGAGTGGAGAGTTATATTACTGGACAGTAATCCAGGGTACGGGAGAGCGGGGGGATTATATTACTGGACAGTAATCCAGGGTACGGGAGAGAGGGGGGGTTATATTACTGGACAGTATTCCAGGGTACGGGAGAGCGGGGGGTTATATTACTGGACAGTATTCCAGGGTACGGGAGAGCGGGGGGTTATATTACTGGACAGTAATCCAGGGTACGGAAGAGCGGGGGGTTATATTACAGGACAGTAATCCAGGGTACGGGAGAGCGGGGGGGGTTATATTACTGACAGTAATCCAGGGTACGGGAGAGCGGGGGGTTATATTACTGGACAGTAATCCAGGGTACGGGAGAGTGGGGGGTTATATTACTGGACAGTAATGCAGGGTATGGGAGAGAGGGGGGTTATATTACTGGACAGTAATCCAGGGTACGGGAGAGCAGGGGTTATATTACTGGACAGTAATCCAGGGTACGGGAGAGCGGGGGGTTATATTACTGGACAGTAATCCAGGGTACGGGAGTGAGGGGGGGTTATATTACTGGACAGTAATCCAGGGTACGGGAGAACGGGGGGTTATATTACTGGACAGTAATCCAGGGTACGGGAGAGTGGAGAGTTATATTACTGGACAGTAATCCAGGGTACGGGAGAGCGGGGGGATTATATTACTGGACAGTAATCCAGGGTACGGGAGAGAGGGGGGGTTATATTACTGGACAGTATTCCAGGGTACGGGAGAGCGGGGGGTTATATTACTGGACAGTATTCCAGGGTACGGGAGAGCGGGGGGTTATATTACTGGACAGTAATCCAGGGTACGGGAGAGCGGGGGGGTTATATTACTGGACAGTAATCCAGGGTACGGGAGAGCGGGGGGGTTATATTACTGGACAGTAATCCAGGGTACGGGAGAGTGGGGGGCTTATATTACTGGACAGTAATCCAGGGTACGGGAGAGCGGGGGGTTATATTACTGGACAGTAATACAGGGTACGGGAGAGCGGGGGGGTTATATTACTGGACAGTAATCCAGGGTACTGGAGAGTGGGGGGGTTATATTACTGGACAGTAATCCAGGGTACGGGAGAGCGGGGGGGTTATATTACTGGACAGTAATCCAGGGTACGGGAGAGTGGGGGGGTTATATTACTGGACAGTAATCCAGGGTACGGGAGAGCGGGGGGGTTATATTACTGGACAGTAATCCAGGGTACGGGAGAGCGGGGGGGTTATATTACTGGACAGTAATCCAGGGTACGGGAGAGCGGGGGGTTATGTTACTGGACAGTAATCCAGGGTACGGGAGAGCGGGGGGTTATATTACTGGACAGTAATCCAGGGTACGGGAGAGCGGGGGGTTATATTACTGGACAGTAATCCAGGGTACGGGAGAGCGGGGGGTTATATTACTGGACAGTAATCCAGGGTACGGGAGAGCGGGGGGGTTATATTACTGGACAGTAATCCAAGGTACGGGAGAGCGGGGGGTTATATTACTGGACAGTAATCCAGGGTACGGGAGAGCGGGGGGTTATATTACTGGACAGTAATCCAGGGTACGGGAGAGCGAGGGGGGTTATATTACTGGACAGTAATCCAGGGTACGGGAGAGCGGGGGGTTATATTACTGGACAGTAATCCAGGGTACGGGAGAGCGGGGGGGGTTATATTACTGGACAGTAATCCAGGGTACGGGAGATCGGGGGGTTATATTACTGGACAGTAATCCAGGGTACGGGAGAGCGGGGGGTTATATTACTGGACAGTAATCCAGGGTACGGGAGAGCGGGGGGTTATATTACTGGACAGTAATCCATGGTACAGGAGTGAGGGGGGGTTATATTACTGGACAGTAATCCAGGGTACGGGAGAGCGGGGGGTTATATTACTGGACAGTAATCCAGGGTGCGGGAGAGCGGGCGTTATATTACTGGACAGTAATCCAAGGTAGGGGAGAGTGGGGGGGTTATATTACTGGACAGTAATCCAGGGTACGGGAGAGCGGGGGGGGTTATATTACTGGACAGTAATCCAGGGTACGGGAGAGCGGGGGTTATATTACTGGACAGTAATCCAGGGTACGGGAGAGCGAGGGGTTATATTACTGGAGAGTAATCCAGGGTACGGGAGAGCGGGGGGTTATATTACTGGACAGTAATCCAGGGTACGGGAGAGCGGGGGGTTATATTACTCGACAGTAATCCAGGGTACGGGAGAGCGGGGGGTTATATTACTGGACAGTAATCCAGGGTACGGGAGAGCGGGGGGTTATATTACTGGACAGTAATCCAGGGTACGGGAGAGAGGGGGGTTATATTACTGGACAGTAATCCAGGGTACGGGAGAGCGGGGGGTTATATTACTGGACAGTAATCCAGGGTACGGGAGAGCGGGGGGTTATATTACTGGACAGTAATCCAGGGTACGGGAGAGTGGGGGGGTTATATTACTGGACAGTAATCCAGGGTACGGGAGAGCGGGGGGTTATATTACTGGACAGTAATCCAGGGTACGGGAGAGCGGGGGGGTTATATTACTGTACAGTAATCCAGGGTACGGGAGAGCGGGGGGTTATATTACTGGACAGTAATCCAGGGTACGGGGGAGCGGGGGGTTATATTACTGTACAGTAATCCAGGGTACGGGAGAGCGGGGGGTTATATTACTGGAGAGTAATCGAGGGTACGGGAGAGCGGGGGGTTATATTACTGGACAGTAATCCAGGGTACGGGAGAGCGGGGGGTTATATTACTGGACAGTAATCCTGGGTACGGGAGAGCGGGGGGTTATATTACTGGACAGTAATCCAGGGTACGGGAGAGCGGGGGGTTATATTACTGGACAGTAATCCAGGGTACAGGAGAGCGGGGGGGTTATATTACTGGACAGTAATCCAGGGTACGGGAGAGCGGGGGGGTTATATTACTGGACAGTAATCCAGGATACGGGAGAGCGGGGGGGTTATATTACTGGACAGTAATCCAGGGTACGGGAGATTGGGGGGTTATATTACAGGACAGTAATCCAGGGTACGGGAGAGCGGGGGGTTATATTACTGGACAGTATTCCAGGGTACGGGAGAGCGGGGGGTTATATTACTGGACAGTAATCCAGGGTACGGAAGAGCGGGGGGTTATATTACAGGACAGTAATCCAGGGTACGGGAGAGCGGGGGGGGTTATATTACTGGACAGTAATCCAGGGTACGGGAGAGCGGGGGTTATATTACTGGACAGTAATCCAGGGTACGGGAGAGTGGGGGGTTATATTACTGGACAGTAATGCAGGGTATGGGAGAGCGGGGGGTTATATTACTGGACAGTAATCCAGGGTACGGGAGAGCAGGGGTTATATTACTGGACAGTAATCCAGGGTACGGGAGAGCGGGGGGTTATATTACTGGACAGTAATCCAGGGTACGGGAGTGAGGGGGGGTTATATTACTGGACAGTAATCCAGGGTACGGGAGAACGGGGGGTTATATTACTGGACAGTAATCCAGGGTACGGGAGAGTGGAGAGTTATATTACTGGACAGTAATCCAGGGTACGGGAGAGCGGGGGGATTATATTACTGGACAGTAATCCAGGGTACGGGAGAGAGGGGGGGGTTATATTACTGGACAGTATTCCAGGGTACGGGAGAGCGGGGGGTTATATTACTGGACAGTATTCCAGGGTACGGGAGAGCGGGGGGTTATATTACTGGACAGTAATCCAGGGTACGGGAGAGCGGGGGGGTTATATTACTGGACAGTAATCCAGGGTACGGGAGAGCGGGGGGGTTATATTACTGGACAGTAATCCAGGGTACGGGAGAGTGGGGGGCTTATATTACTGGACAGTAATCCAGGGTACGGGAGAGCGGGGGGTTATATTACTGGACAGTAATACAGGGTACGGGAGAGCGGGGGGGTTATATTACTGGACAGTAATCCAGGGTACTGGAGAGAGGGGGGGTTATATTACTGGACAGTAATCCAGGGTACGGGAGAGCGGGGGGGTTATATTACTGGACAGTAATCCAGGGTACGGGAGAGTGGGGGGGTTATATTACTGGACAGTAATCCAGGGTACGGGAGAGCGGGGGGGTTATATTACTGGACAGTAATCCAGGGTACGGGAGAGCGGGGGGGTTATATTACTGGACAGTAATCCAGGGTACGGGAGAGCGGGGGGTTATGTTACTGGACAGTAATCCAGGGTACGGGAGAGCGGGGGGTTATATTACTGGACAGTAATCCAGGGTACGGGAGAGCGGGGGGTTATATTACTGGACAGTAATCCAGGGTACGGGAGAGCGGGGGGTTATATTACTGGACAGTAATCCAGGGTACGGGAGAGCGGGGGGGTTATATTACTGGACAGTAATCCAAGGTACGGGAGAGCGGGGGGTTATATTACTGGACAGTAATCCAGGGTACGGGAGAGCGGGGGGTTATATTACTGGACAGTAATCCAGGGTACGGGAGAGCGAGGGGGGTTATATTACTGGACAGTAATCCAGGGTACGGGAGAGCGGGGGGTTATATTACTGGACAGTAATCCAGGGTACGGGAGAGCGGGGGGGTTATATTACTGGACAGTAATCCAGGGTACGGGAGATCGGGGGGTTATATTACTGGACAGTAATCCAGGGTACGGGAGAGCGGGGGGTTATATTACTGGACAGTAATCCAGGGTACGGGAGAGCGGGGGGTTATATTACTGGACAGTAATCCATGGTACAGGAGTGAGGGGGGGTTATATTACTGGACAGTAATCCAGGGTACGGGAGAGCGGGGGGTTATATTAATGGACAGTAATCCAGGGTGCGGGAGAGCGGGCGTTATATTACTGGACAGTAATCCAAGGTAGGGGAGAGTGGGGGGGTTATATTACTGGACAGTAATCCAGGGTACGGGAGAGCGGGGGGGGTTATATTACTGGACAGTAATCCAGGGTACGGGAGAGCGGGGGTTATATTACTGGACAGTAATCCAGGGTACGGGAGAGCGAGGGGTTATATTACTGGAGAGTAATCCAGGGTACGGGAGAGCGGGGGGTTATATTACTGGACAGTAATCCAGGGTACGGGAGAGCGGGGGGTTATATTACTGGACAGTAATCCAGGGTACGGGAGAGCGGGGGGTTATATTACTGGACAGTAATCCAGGGTACGGGAGAGCGGGGGGGTTATATTACTGTACAGTAATCCAGGGTACGGGAGAGCGGGGGGTTATATTACTGGACAGTAATCCAGGGTACGGGGGAGCGGGGGGTTATATTACTGGAGAGTAATCGAGGGTACGGGAGAGCGGGGGGTTATATTACTGGACAGTAATCCAGGGTACGGGAGAGCGGGGGGTTATATTACTGGACAGTAATCCTGGGTACGGGAGAGCGGGGGGTTATATTACTGGACAGTAATCCAGGGTACGGGAGAGCGGGGGGTTATATTACTGGACAGTAATCCAGGGTACAGGAGAGCGGGGGGGTTATATTACTGGACAGTAATCCAGGGTACGGGAGAGCGGGGGGGTTATATTACTGGACAGTAATCCAGGATACGGGAGAGCGGGGGGGTTATATTACTGGACAGTAATCCAGGGTACGGGAGATTGGGGGGTTATATTACTGTACAGTAATCCAGGGTACGGGAGAGCGGGGGGTTATATTACTGGACAGTAATCCAGGGTACGGGGGAGCGGGGGGTTATATTACTGGAGAGTAATCGAGGGTACGGGAGAGCGGGGGGTTATATTACTGGACAGTAATCCAGGGTACGGGAGAGCGGGGGGTTATATTACTGGACAGTAATCCTGGGTACGGGAGAGCGGGGGGTTATATTACTGGACAGTAATCCAGGGTACGGGAGAGCGGGGGGTTATATTACTGGACAGTAATCCAGGGTACAGGAGAGCGGGGGGGTTATATTACTGGACAGTAATCCAGGGTACGGGAGAGCGGGGGGGTTATATTACTGGACAGTAATCCAGGATACGGGAGAGCGGGGGGGTTATATTACTGGACAGTAATCCAGGGTACGGGAGATTGGGGGGTTATATTACAGGACAGTAATCCAGGGTACGGGAGAGCGGGGGGTTATATTACTGGACAGTAATCCAGGGTACGGAAGAGCGGGGGGTTATATTACAGGACAGTAATCCAGGGTACGGGAGAGCGGGGGGGTTATATTACTGGACAGTAATCCAGGGTACGGGAGAGCGGGGGGTTATATCACTGGACAGTAATCCAAGGTACGGGAGAGCGGGGGGTTATATTACTGGACAGTAATCCAGGGTACGGGAGAGCGGGGGGTTATATTACTGGACAGTAATCCAGGGTACGGGAGAGCGAGGGGGGTTATATTACTGGACAGTAATCCAGGGTACGGGAGAGCGGGGGGGGTTATATTACTGGACAGTAATCCAGGGTACGGGAGATCGGGGGGTTATATTACTGGACAGTAATCCAGGGTACGGGAGAGCGGGGGGTTATATTACTGGACAGTAATCCAGGGTACGGGAGAGCGGGGGGTTATATTACTGGACAGTAATCCATGGTACAGGAGTGAGGGGGGGTTATATTACTGGACAGTAATCCAGGGTACGGGAGAGCGGGGGGTTATATTACTGGACAGTAATCCAGGGTGCGGGAGAGCGGGCGTTATATTACTGGACAGTAATCCAAGGTAGGGGAGAGTGGGGGGGTTATATTACTGGACAGTAATCCAGGGTACGGGAGAGCGGGGGGGGTTATATTACTGGACAGTAATCCAGGGTACGGGAGAGCGGGGGTTATATTACTGGACAGTAATCCAGGGTACGGGAGAGCGAGGGGTTATATTACTGGAGAGTAATCCAGGGTACGGGAGAGCGGGGGGTTATATTACTGGACAGTAATCCAGGGTACGGGAGAGCGGGGGGTTATATTACTCGATAGTAATCCAGGGTACGGGAGAGCGGGGGGTTATATTACTGGACAGTAATCCAGGGTACGGGAGAGCGAGGGGGGTTATATTACTGGACAGTAATCCAGGGTACGGGAGAGCGGGGGGTTATATTACTGGACAGTAATCCAGGGTACGGGAGAGCGGGGGGGGTTATATTACTGGACAGTAATCCAGGGTACGGGAGATCGGGGGGTTATATTACTGGACAGTAATCCAGGGTACGGGAGAGCGGGGGGTTATATTACTGGACAGTAATCCAGGGTACGGGAGAGCGGGGGGTTATATTACTGGACAGTAATCCATGGTACAGGAGTGAGGGGGGGTTATATTACTGGACAGTAATCCAGGGTACGGGAGAGCGGGGGGTTATATTACTGGACAGTAATCCAGGGTGCGGGAGAGCGGGCGTTATATTACTGGACAGTAATCCAAGGTAGGGGAGAGTGGGGGGGTTATATTACTGGACAGTAATCCAGGGTACGGGAGAGCGGGGGGGGTTATATTACTGGACAGTAATCCAGGGTACGGGAGAGCGGGGGTTATATTACTGGACAGTAATCCAGGGTACGGGAGAGCGAGGGGTTATATTACTGGAGAGTAATCCAGGGTACGGGAGAGCGGGGGGTTATATTACTGGACAGTAATCCAGGGTACGGGAGAGCGGGGGGTTATATTACTCGACAGTAATCCAGGGTACGGGAGAGCGGGGGGTTATATTACTGGACAGTAATCCAGGGTACGGGAGAGCGGGGGGGTTATATTACTGGACAGTAATCCAAGGTACGGGAGAGCGGGGGGTTATATTACTGGACAGTAATCCAGGGTACGGGAGAGCGGGGGGTTATATTACTGGACAGTAATCCAGGGTACGGGAGAGCGAGGGGGGTTATATTACTGGACAGTAATCCAGGGTACGGGAGAGCGGGGGGTTATATTACTGGACAGTAATCCAGGGTACGGGAGAGCGGGGGGGGTTATATTACTGGACAGTAATCCAGGGTACGGGAGATCGGGGGGTTATATTACTGGACAGTAATCCAGGGTACGGGAGATCGGGGGGTTATATTACTGGACAGTAATCCAGGGTACGGGAGAGCGGGGGGTTATATTACTGGACAGTAATCCAGGGTACGGGAGAGCGGGGGGTTATATTACTGGACAGTAATCCATGGTACAGGAGTGAGGGGGGGTTATATTACTGGACAGTAATCCAGGGTACGGGAGAGCGGGGGGTTATATTACTGGACAGTAATCCAGGGTGCGGGAGAGCGGGCGTTATATTACTGGACAGTAATCCAAGGTAGGGGAGAGTGGGGGGGTTATATTACTGGACAGTAATCCAGGGTACGGGAGAGCGGGGGGGGTTATATTACTGGACAGTAATCCAGGGTACGGGAGAGCGGGGGTTATATTACTGGACAGTAATCCAGGGTACGGGAGAGCGAGGGGTTATATTACTGGAGAGTAATCCAGGGTACGGGAGAGCGGGGGGTTATATTACTGGACAGTAATCCAGGGTACGGGAGAGCGGGGGGTTATATTACTCGACAGTAATCCAGGGTACGGGAGAGCGGGGGGTTATATTACTGGACAGTAATCCAGGGTACGGGAGAGCGAGGGGGGTTATATTACTGGACAGTAATCCAGGGTACGGGAGAGCGGGGGGTTATATTACTGGACAGTAATCCAGGGTACGGGAGAGCGGGGGGTTATATTACTGGACAGTAATCCAGGGTACGGGAGAGCGGGGGGTTATATTACTGGACAGTAATCCATGGTACAGGAGTGAGGGGGGGTTATATTACTGGACAGTAATCCAGGGTACGGGAGAGCGGGGGGGGTTATATTACTGGACAGTAATCCAGGGTACGGGAGATCGGGGGGTTATATTACTGGACAGTAATCCAGGGTACGGGAGAGCGGGGGGTTATATTACTGGACAGTAATCCAGGGTACGGGAGAGCGGGGGGTTATATTACTGGACAGTAATCCATGGTACAGGAGTGAGGGGGGGTTATATTACTGGACAGTAATCCAGGGTACGGGAGAGCGGGGGGTTATATTACTGGACAGTAATCCAGGGTGCGGGAGAGCGGGCGTTATATTACTGGACAGTAATCCAAGGTAGGGGAGAGTGGGGGGGTTATATTACTGGACAGTAATCCAGGGTACGGGAGAGCGGGGGGGGTTATATTACTGGACAGTAATCCAGGGTACGGGAGAGCGGGGGTTATATTACTGGACAGTAATCCAGGGTACGGGAGAGCGAGGGGTTATATTACTGGAGAGTAATCCAGGGTACGGGAGAGCGGGGGGTTATATTACTGGACAGTAATCCAGGGTACGGGAGAGCGGGGGGTTATATTACTCGACAGTAATCCAGGGTACGGGAGAGCGGGGGGTTATATTACTCGACAGTAATCCAGGGTACGGGAGAGCGGGGGGTTATATTACTGGACAGTAATCCAGGGTACGGGAGAGAGGGGGGTTATATTACTGGACAGTAATCCAGGGTACGGGAGAGCGGGGGGTTATATTACTGGACAGTAATCCAGGGTACGGGAGAGCGGGGGGTTATATTACTGGACAGTAATCCAGGGTACGGGAGAGTGGGGGGGTTATATTACTGGACAGTAATCCAGGGTACGGGAGAGCGGGGGGTTATATTACTGGACAGTAATCCAGGGTACGGGAGAGCGGGGGGGTTATATTACTGTACAGTAATCCAGGGTACGGGAGAGCGGGGGGTTATATTACTGGACAGTAATCCAGGGTACGGGAGAGCGGGGGGGTTATGTTACTGGACAGTAATCCAGGGTACGGGAGAGCGGGGGGTTATATTACTGGACAGTAATCCAGGGTACGGGAGAGCGGGGGGTTATATTACTGGACAGTAATCCAGGGTACGGGAGAGCGGGGGGTTATATTACTGGACAGTAATCCAGGGTACGGGAGAGCGGGGGGGTTATATTACTGGACAGTAATCCAAGGTACGGGAGAGCGGGGGGTTATATTACTGGACAGTAATCCAGGGTACGGGAGAGCGGGGGGTTATATTACTGGACAGTAATCCAGGGTACGGGAGAGCGAGGGGGGTTATATTACTGGACAGTAATCCAGGGTACGGGAGAGCGGGGGGTTATATTACTGGACAGTAATCCAGGGTACGGGAGAGCGGGGGGGGTTATATTACTGGACAGTAATCCAGGGTACGGGAGATCGGGGGGTTATATTACTGGACAGTAATCCAGGGTACGGGAGAGCGGGGGGTTATATTACTGGACAGTAATCCAGGGTACGGGAGAGCGGGGGGTTATATTACTGGACAGTAATCCATGGTACAGGAGTGAGGGGGGGTTATATTACTGGACAGTAATCCAGGGTACGGGAGAGCGGGGGGTTATATTACTGGACAGTAATCCAGGGTGCGGGAGAGCGGGCGTTATATTACTGGACAGTAATCCAAGGTAGGGGAGAGTGGGGGGGTTATATTACTGGACAGTAATCCAGGGTACGGGAGAGCGGGGGGGGTTATATTACTGGACAGTAATCCAGGGTACGGGAGAGCGGGGGTTATATTACTGGACAGTAATCCAGGGTACGGGAGAGCGAGGGGTTATATTACTGGAGAGTAATCCAGGGTACGGGAGAGCGGGGGGTTATATTACTGGACAGTAATCCAGGGTACGGGAGAGCGGGGGGTTATATTACTCGACAGTAATCCAGGGTACGGGAGAGCGGGGGGTTATATTACTGGACAGTAATCCAGGGTACGGGAGAGCGGGGGGTTATATTACTGGACAGTAATCCAGGGTACGGGAGAGAGGGGGGTTATATTACTGGACAGTAATCCAGGGTACGGGAGAGCGGGGGGTTATATTACTGGACAGTAATCCAGGGTACGGGAGAGCGGGGGGTTATATTACTGGACAGTAATCCAGGGTACGGGAGAGTGGGGGGGTTATATTACTGGACAGTAATCCAGGGTACGGGAGAGCGGGGGGTTATATTACTGGACAGTAATCCAGGGTACGGGAGAGCGGGGGGGTTATATTACTGTACAGTAATCCAGGGTACGGGAGAGCGGGGGGTTATATTACTGGACAGTAATCCAGGGTACGGGGGAGCGGGGGGTTATATTACTGTACAGTAATCCAGGGTACGGGAGAGCGGGGGGTTATATTACTGGAGAGTAATCGAGGGTACGGGAGAGCGGGGGGTTATATTACTGGACAGTAATCCAGGGTACGGGAGAGCGGGGGGTTATATTACTGGACAGTAATCCTGGGTACGGGAGAGCGGGGGGTTATATTACTGGACAGTAATCCAGGGTACGGGAGAGCGGGGGGTTATATTACTGGACAGTAATCCAGGGTACAGGAGAGCGGGGGGGTTATATTACTGGACAGTAATCCAGGGTACGGGAGAGCGGGGGGGTTATATTACTGGACAGTAATCCAGGATACGGGAGAGCGGGGGGGTTATATTACTGGACAGTAATCCAGGGTACGGGAGATTGGGGGGTTATATTACAGGACAGTAATCCAGGGTACGGGAGAGCGGGGGGTTATATTACTGGACAGTAATCCAGGGTACGGAAGAGCGGGGGGTTATATTACAGGACAGTAATCCAGGGTACGGGAGAGCGGGGGGGTTATATTACTGGACAGTAATCCAGGGTACGGGAGAGCGGGGGTTATATTACTGGACAGTAATCCAGGGTACGGGAGAGTGGGGGGTTATATTACTGGACAGTAATGCAGGGTACGGGAGAGCGGGGGGTTATATTACTGGACAGTAATCCAGGGTACGGGACAGCAGGGGTTATATTACTGGACAGTAATCCAGGGTACGGGAGAGCGGGGGGTTATATTACTGGACAGTAATCCAGGGTACGGGAGTGAGGGGGGGTTATATTACTGGACAGTAATCCAGGGTACGGGAGAACGGGGGGTTATATTACTGGACAGTAATCCAGGGTACGGGAGAGTGGAGAGTTATATTACTGGACAGTAATCCAGGGTACGGGAGAGCGGGGGGATTATATTACTGGACAGTAATCCAGGGTACGGGAGAGAGGGGGGGTTATATTACTGGACAGTATTCCAGGGTACGGGAGAGCGGGGGGTTATATTACTGGACAGTATTCCAGGGTACGGGAGAGCGGGGGGTTATATTACTGGACAGTAATCCAGGGTACGGAAGAGCGGGGGGTTATATTACAGGACAGTAATCCAGGGTACGGGAGAGCGGGGGGGGTTATATTACTGGACAGTAATCCAGGGTACGGGAGAGCGGGGGTTATATTACTGGACAGTAATCCAGGGTACGGGAGAGTGGGGGGTTATATTACTGGACAGTAATGCAGGGTACGGGAGAGCGGGGGGGTTATATTACTGGACAGTAATCCAGGGTACGGGAGAGCAGGGGTTATATTACTGGACAGTAATCCAGGGTACGGGAGAGCGGGGGGTTATATTACTGGACAGTAATCCAGGGTACGGGAGTGAGGGGTGGTTATATTACTGGACAGTAATCCAGGGTACGGGAGAACGGGGGGTTATATTACTGGACAGTAATCCAGGGTACGGGAGAGCGGGGGGTTATATTACTGGACAGTAATCCTGGGTACGGGGAGAGCGGGGGGTTATATTACTGGACAGTAATCCAGGGTACGGGAGAGTGGGGGGGTTATATTACTGGACAGTAATCCAGGGTACGGGAGAGCGGGGGGTTATATTACTGGACAGTAATCCAGGGTACGGGAGAGCGGGGGGTTATATTCCTGGACAGTAATCCAGGGTACGGGAGAGTGCGGGGGTTATATTACTGGACAGTAATCCAGGGTACGGGAGAGCGGGGGGGTTATATTCCTGGACAGTAATCCAGGGTACGGGAGAGTGCGGGGGTTATATTACTGGACAGTAATCCAGGGTACGGGAGAGCGGGGGGGTTATATTCCTGGACAGTAATCCAGGGTATGGAAGAGCCGGGGTGGTATATTACTGGACAGTAATCCAGGGTACGGGAGAGCGAGGGGTTATATTACTGGAGAGTAATCCAGGGTACGGGAGAGCGTGGGGTTATATTACTGGACAGTAATCCAGGGTATGGGAGAGCGGGGGGTTATATTACTCGACAGTAATCCAGGGTACGGGAGAGCGGGGGGTTATATTACTGGACAGTAATCCAGGGTACGGGAGAGCGGGGGATTATATTACTGGACAGTAATCCAGGGTACGGGAGAGAGGGGGGTTATATTACTGGACAGTAATCCAGGGTACGGGAGAGCGGGGGGTTATATTACTGGACAGTAATCCAGGGTACGGGAGAGCGGGGGGTTATATTACTGGACAGTAATCCAGGGTACGGGAGAGTGGGGGGGTTATATTACTGGACAGTAATCCAGGGTACGGGAGAGCGGGGGGTTATATTACTGGACAGTAATCCAGGGTACGGGAGAGCGGGGGGGTTATATTACTGTACAGTAATCCAGGGTACGGGAGAGCGGGGGGTTATATTACTGGACAGTAATCCAGGGTACGGGGGAGCGGGGGGTTATATTACTGTACAGTAATCCAGGGTACGGGAGAGCGGGGGGTTATATTACTGGAGAGTAATCGAGGGTACGGGAGAGCGGGGGGTTATATTACTGGACAGTAATCCAGGGTACGGGAGAGCGGGGGGTTATATTACTGGACAGTAATCCTGGGTACGGGAGAGCGGGGGGTTATATTACTGGACAGTAATCCAGGGTACGGGAGAGCGGGGGGTTATATTACTGGACAGTAATCCAGGGTACAGGAGAGCGGGGGGGTTATATTACTGGACAGTAATCCAGGGTACGGGAGAGCGGGGGGGTTATATTACTGGACAGTAATCCAGGATACGGGAGAGCGGGGGGGTTATATTACTGGACAGTAATCCAGGGTACGGGAGATTGGGGGGTTATATTACAGGACAGTAATCCAGGGTACGGGAGAGCGGGGGGTTATATTACTGGACAGTAATCCAGGGTACGGAAGAGCGGGGGGTTATATTACAGGACAGTAATCCAGGGTACGGGAGAGCGGGGGGGTTATATTACTGGACAGTAATCCAGGGTACGGGAGAGCGGGGGTTATATTACTGGACAGTAATCCAGGGTACGGGAGAGTGGGGGGTTATATTACTGGACAGTAATGCAGGGTACGGGAGAGCGGGGGGTTATATTACTGGACAGTAATCCAGGGTACGGGAGAGCAGGGGTTATATTACTGGACAGTAATCCAGGGCACGGGAGAGCGGGGGGTTATATTACTGGACAGTAATCCAGGGTACGGGAGAGCGGGGGGTTATATCACTGGACAGTAATCCAGGGTACGGGAGTGAGGGGGGGTTATATTACTGGACAGTAATCCAGGGTACGGGAGAACGGGGGGTTATATTACTGGACAGTAATCCAGGGTACGGGAGAGTGGAGAGTTATATTACTGGACAGTAATCCAGGGTACGGGAGAGCGGGGGGATTATATTACTGGACAGTAATCCAGGGTACGGGAGAGAGGGGGGGTTATATTACTGGACAGTATTCCAGGGTACGGGAGAGCGGGGGGTTATATTACTGGACAGTATTCCAGGGTACGGGAGAGCGGGGGGTTATATTACTGGACAGTAATCCAGGGTACGGGAGAGCGGGGGGGGTTATATTACTGGACAGTAATCCAGGGTACGGGAGAGCGGGGGTTATATTACTGGACAGTAATCCAGGGTACGGGAGAGTGGGGGGTTATATTACTGGACAGTAATGCAGGGTATGGGAGAGCGGGGGGTTATATTACTGGACAGTAATCCAGGGTACGGGAGAGCAGGGGTTATATTACTGGACAGTAATCCAGGGTACGGGAGAGCGGGGGGTTATATTACTGGACAGTAATCCAGGGTACGGGAGTGAGGGGGGGTTATATTACTGGACAGTAATCCAGGGTACGGGAGAACGGGGGGTTATATTACTGGACAGTAATCCAGGGTACGGGAGAGTGGAGAGTTATATTACTGGACAGTAATCCAGGGTACGGGAGAGCGGGGGGATTATATTACTGGACAGTAATCCAGGGTACGGGAGAGAGGGGGGGTTATATTACTGGACAGTATTCCAGGGTACGGGAGAGCGGGGGGTTATATTACTGGACAGTATTCCAGGGTACGGGAGAGCGGGGGGTTATATTACTGGACAGTAATCCAGGGTACGGGAGAGCGGGGGGGTTATATTACTGGACAGTAATCCAGGGTACGGGAGAGCGGGGGGGTTATATTACTGGACAGTAATCCAGGGTACGGGAGAGTGGGGGGCTTATATTACTGGACAGTAATCCAGGGTACGGGAGAGCGGGGGGTTATATTACTGGACAGTAATACAGGGTACGGGAGAGCGGGGGGGTTATATTACTGGACAGTAATCCAGGGTACTGGAGAGTGGGGGGGTTATATTACTGGACAGTAATCCAGGGTACGGGAGAGCGGGGGGGTTATATTACTGGACAGTAATCCAGGGTACGGGAGAGCGGGGGGGTTATATTACTGGACAGTAATCCAGGGTACGGGAGAGCGGGGGGGTTATATTACTGGACAGTAATCCAGGGTACGGGAGAGCGGGGGGGTTATATTACTGGACAGTAATCCAGGGTACGGGAGAGCGGGGGGTTATGTTACTGGACAGTAATCCAGGGTACGGGAGAGCGGGGGGTTATATTACTGGACAGTAATCCAGGGTACGGGAGAGCGGGGGGTTATATTACTGGACAGTAATCCAGGGTACGGGAGAGCGGGGGGTTATATTACTGGACAGTAATCCAGGGTACGGGAGAGCGGGGGGGTTATATTACTGGACAGTAATCCAAGGTACGGGAGAGCGGGGGGTTATATTACTGGACAGTAATCCAGGGTACGGTAGAGCGGGGGGTTATATTACTGGACAGTAATCCAGGGTACGGGAGAGCGAGGGGGGTTATATTACTGGACAGTAATCCAGGGTACGGGAGAGCGGGGGGTTATATTACTGGACAGTAATCCAGGGTACGGGAGAGCGGGGGGGGTTATATTACTGGACAGTAATCCAGGGTACGGGAGATCGGGGGGTTATATTACTGGACAGTAATCCAGGGTACGGGAGAGCGGGGGGTTATATTACTGGACAGTAATCCAGGGTACGGGAGAGTGGGGGGTTATATTACTGGACAGTAATCCATGGTACAGGAGTGAGGGGGGGTTATATTACTGGACAGTAATCCAGGGTACGGGAGAGCGGGGGGTTATATTACTGGACAGTAATCCAGGGTGCGGGAGAGCGGGCGTTATATTACTGGACAGTAATCCAAGGTAGGGGAGATTGGGGGGGTTATATTACTGGACAGTAATCCAGGATACGGGAGAGCGGGGGGTTATATTACTGGACAGTAATCCAGGGTATGGGAGAGCCGGGGGGTTATATTACTGTACAGTAATCCAGGGTATGGGAAAGCGGGGGGTTATATTACTGGACAGTAATCCAGGGTACGGGAGAGTGGGGGTTATATTACTGGACAGTAATCCATTGTATGGGAGAGCGGGGGGTTATATTACTGGACAGTAATCCAGGGTACGGGAGAGCGGGGGGTTATATTCCTGGACAGTAATCCAGGGTACGGGAGAGTGGGGGTTATATTACTGGACAGTAATCCAGGGTACGGGAGAGTGGGGGGTTTCTTACTGGACAGTAATCCTGGGTACGGGAGAGTGGGGGGGTTATATTACTGGGCAGTAATCCAGGGTACGGGAGAGCGGGGGCTTATATTACTGGACAGTAATCCAGGGTACGGGAGAGCGGGGGGGTTATATTACTGGACAGTAATCCAGGGTACGGGAGAGCGGGGGGTTATATATTACTGGACAGTAATCCAGGGTACGGGAGAGCGGGGGTTATATTACTGGACAGTAATCCAGGGGACGGGAGAGCGGGGGGTTATATTACTGGACAGTAATCCAGGGTACGGGAGAGCGGGGGGGGTTATAATACTTGATAGTAATCCAGGGTACGGGAGAGCGGGGGGGTTATATTACTGGACAGTAATCCAGGGTACGGGAGAGCGGGGGGGGTTATATTACTGGACAGTAATCCAGGGTACGGGAGAGCGGGGGTGTTATATTACTGGACAGTAATCCAGGGTACGGGAGAGCGGGGGGGTTAAATTACTGGACAGTAATCCAGGGTACGGGAGAGCGGGGGGTTATATTACTGGACAGTAATCCAGGGTACGGGAGAGCGGGGGTTATATTACTGGACAGTAATCCAGGGGACGGGAGAGCGGGGGGTTATATTACTGGACAGTAATCCAGGGTACGGGAGAGCGGGGGGGTTATAATACTTGATAGTAATCCAGGGTACGGGAGAGCGGGGGGTCATATTACTGGACAGTAATCCAGGGTACGCGAGAGCGGGGGGGGGGGTTATATTACTGGACAGTAATCCAGGGTACGGGAGAGCGGGGGGGTTATATTACTGGACAGTAATCCAGGGTACGCGAGAGCGGGGGGTTATATTACTGGACAGTAATCCAGGGTACGGGAGAGCGGGGGGGTTATATTACTGGACAGTAATCCAGGGTACGGGAGAGCGGGGGGTTATATTACTGGACAGTAATCCAGGGTACGGGAGATCGAGGGGGTTATATTACCGGACAGTAATCCAGGGTACGGGAGAGTGCGGGGTTATATTACTGGACAGTAATCCAGGGTAGGGGAGAGTGGGGGGTTATATTACTGGACAGTAATCCAGGGTACGGGAGAGCGGGGGGGTTATATTACTGGACAGTAATCCAGGGTACGGGAGAGCGGGGGGGTTATATTTCTGGACAGTAATCCAGGGTACGGGAGAGTGGGGGGTTATATTAGTGGACAGTAATCCAGGGTACGCGAGAGCGGGGGGGGGGTTATATTACTGGACAGTAATCCAGGGTACGGGAGAGCGGGGGGGTTATATTACTGGACAGTAATCCAGGGTACGGGAGAGCGGGGGGGTTATATTACTGGACAGTAATCCAGGGTACTGGAGAGTGGGGGGGTTATATTACTGGACAGTAATCCAGGGTACGGGAGAGCGGGGGGGTTATATTACTGGACAGTAATCCAGGGTACGGGAGAGTGGGGGGGTTATATTACTGGACAGTAATCCAGGGTACGGGAGAGCGGGGGGGTTATATTACTGGACAGTAATCCAGGGTACGGGAGAGCGGGGGGGTTATATTACTGGACAGTAATCCAGGGTACGGGAGAGCGGGGGGTTATGTTACTGGACAGTAATCCAGGGTACGGGGAGAGCGGGGGGTTATATTACTGGACAGTAATCCAGGGTACGGGAGAGCGGGGGGTTATATTACTGGACAGTAATCCAGGGTACGGGAGAGCGGGGGGTTATATTACTGGACAGTAATCCAGGGTACGGGAGAGCGGGGGGGTTATATTACTGGACAGTAATCCAAGGTACGGGAGAGCGGGGGGTTATATTACTGGACAGTAATCCAGGGTACGGGAGAGCGGGGGGTTATATTACTGGACAGTAATCCAGGGTACGGGAGAGCGAGGGGGGTTATATTACTGGACAGTAATCCAGGGTACGGGAGAGCGGGGGGGTTATATTACTGGACAGTAATCCAGGGTACGGGAGAGCGGGGGGGGTTATATTACTGGACAGTAATCCAGGGTACGGGAGATCGGGGGGTTATATTACTGGACAGTAATCCAGGGTACGGGAGAGCGGGGGGTTATATTACTGGACAGTAATCCAGGGTACGGGAGAGCGGGGGGTTATATTACTGGACAGTAATCCATGGTACAGGAGTGAGGGGGGGGTTATATTACTGGACAGTAATCCAGGGTACGGGAGAGCGGGGGGTTATATTACTGGACAGTAATCCAGGGTGCGGGAGAGCGGGCGTTATATTACTGGACAGTAATCCAAGGTAGGGGAGAGTGGGGGGGTTATATTACTGGACAGTAATCCAGGATACGGGAGAGCGGGGGGTTATATTACTGGACAGTAATCCAGGGTATGGGAGAGCCGGGGGGTTATATTACTGTACAGTAATCCAGGGTATGGGAAAGCGGGGGGTTATATTACTGGACAGTAATCCAGGGTACGGGAGAGTGGGGGTTATATTACTGGACAGTAATCCATTGTATGGGAGAGCGGGGGGTTATATTACTGGACAGTAATCCAGGGTACGGGAGAGCGGGGGGTTATATTCCTGGACAGTAATCCAGGGTACGGGAGAGTGGGGGTTATATTACTGGACAGTAATCCAGGGTACGGGAGAGTGGGGGGTTTCTTACTGGACAGTAATCCTGGGTACGGGAGAGTGGGGGGGTTATATTACTGGGCAGTAATCCAGGGTACGGGAGAGCGGGGGGTTATATTACTGGACAGTAATCCAGGGTACGGGAGAGCGGGGGGGTTATATTACTGGACAGTAATCCAGGGTACGGGAGAGCGGGGGGTTATATATTACTGGACAGTAATCCAGGGTACGGGAGAGCGGGGGTTATATTACTGGACAGTAATCCAGGGGACGGGAGAGCGGGGGGTTATATTACTGGACAGTAATCCAGGGTACGGGAGAGCGGGGGGGTTATAATACTTGATAGTAATCCAGGGTACGGGAGAGCGGGGGGGTTATATTACTGGACAGTAATCCAGGGTACGGGAGAGCGGGGGGGGTTATATTACTGGACAGTAATCCAGGGTACGGGAGAGCGGGGGTGTTATATTACTGGACAGTAATCCAGGGTACGGGAGAGCGGGGGGGTTAAATTACTGGACAGTAATCCAGGGTACGGGAGAGCGGGGGGTTATATTACTGGACAGTAATCCAGGGTACGGGAGAGCGGGGGTTATATTACTGGACAGTAATCCAGGGGACGGGAGAGCGGGGGGTTATATTACTGGACAGTAATCCAGGGTACGGGAGAGCGGGGGGGTTATAATACTTGATAGTAATCCAGGGTACGGGAGAGCGGGGGGTCATATTACTGGACAGTAATCCAGGGTACGCGAGAGCGGGGGGGGGGTTATATTACTGGACAGTAATCCAGGGTACGGGAGAGCGGGGGGGTTATATTACTGGACAGTAATCCAGGGTACGCGAGAGCGGGGGGTTATATTACTGGACAGTAATCCAGGGTACGGGAGAGCGGGGGGGTTATATTACTGGACAGTAATCCAGGGTACGGGAGAGCGGGGGGTTATATTACTGGACAGTAATCCAGGGTACGGGAGATCGAGGGGGTTATATTACCGGACAGTAATCCAGGGTACGGGAGAGTGCGGGGTTATATTACTGGACAGTAATCCAGGGTAGGGGAGAGTGGGGGGTTATATTACTGGACAGTAATCCAGGGTACGGGAGAGCGGGGGGGTTATATTACTGGACAGTAATCCAGGGTACGGGAGAGCGGGGGGGTTATATTTCTGGACAGTAATCCAGGGTACGGGAGAGTGGGGGGTTATATTAGTGGACAGTAATCCAGGGTACGCGAGAGCGGGGGGGGGGTTATATTACTGGACAGTAATCCAGGGTACGGGAGAGCGGGGGGGTTATATTACTGGACAGTAATCCAGGGTACGGGAGAGCGGGGGGGTTATATTACTGGACAGTAATCCAGGGTACGGGAGAGTGGGGGGTTATATTACTGGACAGTAATCCAGGGTACGCGAGAGCGGGGGGGGGGTTATATTACTGGACAGTAATCCAGGGTACGGGAGAGCGGGGGGGTTATATTACTGGACAGTAATCCAGGGTACGGGAGAGCGGGGAGTTATATTACTGGACAGTAATCCAGGGTACGGGAGAGCGGGGGGTTATATTACTGGACAGTAATCCAGGGTACGGGAGAGCGGGGGGGTTATATTACTGGACAGTAATCCAGGGTAGGGGAGAGCGGGGGGGTTATATTATCGGACAGTAGTCCAGGGTACGGGAGAGCAGGGGGTTATATTACTGGACAGTAATCCAGGGTACAGGAGAGCAGGGGGGTTATATTACTGGACAGTAATCCAGGGTACGGGAGAGTGGGGGTTATATTACTGGACAGTAATCCAGGGTACGGGAGAGCGGGGGGTTATATTACTGGACAGTAATCTAGGGTACGGGAGAGCGGGGGGTTATATTACTGGACAGTAATCCAGGGTACGGGAGATAGGGGGGTTATATTACTGGACAGTAATCCAGGGTACAGGAGAGCGTGGGGGTTATATTACTGGACAGTAATCCAGGGTACGGGAGAGTGCGGGGGTTATATTACTGGACAGTAATCCAGGGTACGGGAGAGCGGGGGTTATATTACTGGACAGTAATCCAGGGTACGGGAGAGCGGGGGGTTATA
Organism: Chiloscyllium punctatum; assembly: GCF_047496795.1. Taxonomy (NCBI): domain Eukaryota; kingdom Metazoa; phylum Chordata; class Chondrichthyes; order Orectolobiformes; family Hemiscylliidae; genus Chiloscyllium; species Chiloscyllium punctatum. Next base: position 10,381 of record NW_027310858.1, on the reverse strand, counting down.
TTACTGGACAGTAATCCAGGGTACGAGAGAGTGGGGTGGTTATATTACTGGACAGTAATCCAGGATACTGGAGAGCGGGGGGGGTTATATTACTGGACAGTAATCCAGGGTACGGGAGAGCGGGGGGGTTATATTACTGGACAGTAATCCAGGGTACGCGAGAGCGGGGGGGGGTTATATTACTGGACAGTAATCCAGGGTACGGGAGAGCGGGGGGTTATATTACTGGACAGTAATCCAGGGTACGGGAGAGCGGGGGGTTATATTACTGGACAGTAATCCAGTGTACGGGAGAGCGAGGGGGTTATATTACTGGACAGTAATCCAGGGTACGGGAGAGCGGGGGGTTATATTACTGGACAGTAATCCAGGGTACGGGAGAGCGGGGGGTTATATTACTGGACAGTAATCCAGGGTACGGGAGAGCGAGGGGGTTATATTACTGGACAGTAATCCAGGGTACGGGAGAGCGGGGGGTTATATTACTGGACAGTAATCCAGGGTACGGGAGCGCAGGGGGTTATATTACTGGACAGTAATCCAGGGGACGGGAGAGAGGGGGGTTATATTACTGGACAGTAATCCAGGGTACGGGAGAGCGGGGGGTTATATTACTGGACAGTAATCCAGGGTACGGGAGAGCGGGGGGGTTATATTACTGGACAGTAATCTAGGGTACGGGAGAGCCGGGGGTTATATTACTGGACAGTTATCCAGGGTACGGGAGAGCGGGGGGTTATATTACTGGACAGTAATCCAGGGTACGGGAGAGCGGGGGGTTATATTACTGGACAGTAATCCAGGGTACGGGAGAGCGAGGGGGTTATATTACTGGACAGTAATCCAGGGTACGGGAGATCGGGGGGTTATATTACTGGACAGTAATCCAGGGTACGGGAGAGCAGGGGGTTATATTACTGGACAGTAATCCAGGGTACGGGAGAGCGGGGGGTTATATTACTGGACAGTAATCCAGGGTACGGGAGAGCGGGGGGTTATATTACTGGACAGTAATCCAGGGTACGGGAGAGCGGGGGGTTATATTACTGGACAGTAATCCAGGGTACGGGAGAGCGGGGGGTTATATTACTGGACAGTAATCCAGGGTACGGTAGAGCGGGGGGTTATATTACTGGACAGTAATCCAGGGTAAGGGAGAGCGGGGGTTATATTACTGGACAGTAATCCAGGGGACAGGAGAGTGGGGGGGTTATATTACTGGACAGTAATCCAGGGGACAGGAGAGCGGGGGGTTATATTACTGGACAGTAATCCAGGGTACGGGAGTGACGGGGGGTTATATTACTGGACAGTAATCCAGGGTACGGGAGAGCGTGGGGGTTATATTACTGGACAGTAATCCAGGGGACGGGTGAGCGGGGGGGTTATATTCCTGGACAGTAATCCAGGGTACGGGAGAGTGGGGGTTATATTACTGGACAGTAATCCAGGGTACGGGAGAGCGGGGGGTTTCTTACTGGACAGTAATCCTGGGTACGGGAGAGTAGGGGGGTTATATTACTGGGCAGTAATCCAGGGTACGGGAGAGCGGGGGGTTATATTACTGGACAGTAATCCAGGGTACGGGAGAGCGGGGGGGTTATATTACTGGACAGTAATCCAGGGTACGGGAGAGCGGGGGGTTATATATTACTGGACAGTAATCCAGGGTACGGGAGAGCGGGGGTTATATTACTGGACAGTAATCCAGGGGACGGGAGAGCGGGGGGTTATATTACTGGACAGTAATCCAGGGTACGGGAGAGCGGAGGGGTTATAATACTTGATAGTAATCCAGGGTACGGGAGAGCGGGGGGGTTATATTCCTGGACAGTAATCCAGGGTACGGGAGAGCGGGGGGGTTATATTACTGGACAGTAATCCAGGGTACGGGAGAGCGGGGGTGTTATATTACTGGACAGTAATCCAGGGTACGGGAGAGCGGGGGGGTTAAATTACTGGACAGTAATCCAGGGTACGGGAGAGCGGGGGGTTATATTACTGGACAGTAATCCAGGGTACGGGAGAGCGGGGGTTATATTACTGGACAGTAATCCAGGGGACGGGAGAGCGGGGGGTTATATTACTGGACAGTAATCCAGGGTACGGGAGAGCGGGGGGGTTATAATACTTGATAGTAATCCAGGGTACGGGAGAGCGGGGGGTCATATTACTGGACAGTAATCCAGGGTACGCGAGAGCGGGGGGGGGTTATATTACTGGACAGTAATCCAGGGTACGGGAGAGCGGGGGGGCTATATTACTGGACAGTAATCCAGGGTACGGGAGAGCGGGGGGGTTATATTACTGGACAGTAATCCAGGGTACGCGAGAGCGGGGGGGGGTTATATTACTGGACAGTAATCCAGGGTACGGGAGATCGAGGGGGTTATATTACTGGACAGTAATCCAGGGTACGGGAGAGCGGGGGGTTATATTACTGGACAGTAATCCAGGGTACGGGAGATCGAGGGGGTTATATTACTGGACAGTAATCCAGGGTACGGGAGATCGAGGGGGTTATATTACTGGACAGTAATCCAGGGTACGGGAGATCGAGGGGGTTATATTACTGGACAGTAATCCAGGGTACGGGAGATCGAGGGGGTTATATTACTGGACAGTAATCCAGGGTACGGGAGATCGAGGGGGTTATATTACTGGACAGTAATCCAGGGTACGGGAGAGCGGGGGGTTATATTACTGGACAGTAATCCAGGGTACGGGAGAGCGGGGGGTTATATTAATGGACAGTAATCCAGGGTACGGGAGAGCGGGGGGTTATATTACTGGACAGTAATCCAGGGTACGGGAGAGCGGGGGGTTATATTACTGGACAGTAATCCAGGGTACGGGAGATCGAGGGGGTTATATTACTGGACAGTAATCCAGGGTACGGGAGAGTGCGGGGTTATATTACTGGACAGTAATCCAGGGTAGGGGAGAGTGGGGGGTTATATTACTGGACAGTAATCCAGGGTACGGGAGAGCGGGGGGGTTATATTACTGGACAGTAATCCAGGGTACGGGAGAGCGGGGGGGTTATATTACTGGACAGTAATCCAGGGTACGGGAGAGTGGGGGGTTATATTACTGGACAGTAATCCAGGGTACGCGAGAGCGGGGGGGGGTTATATTACTGGACAGTAATCCAGGGTACGGGAGAGCGGGGGGGTTATATTACTGGACAGTAATCCAGGGTACGGGAGAGCGGGGGGGTTATATTACTGGACAGTAATCCAGGGTACGGGAGAGTGGGGGGTTATATTACTGGACAGTAATCCAGGGTATGCGAGAGCGGGGGGGGGGTTATATTACTGGACAGTAATCCAGGGTACGGGAGAGCGGGGGGGTTATATTACTGGACAGTAATCCAGGGTACGGGAGAGCGGGGGGTTATATTACTGGACAGTAATCCAGGGTACGGGAGAGCGGGGGGTTATATTACTGGACAGTAATCCAGGGTACGGGAGAGCGGGGGGGTTATATTACTGGACAGTAATCCAGGGTAGGGGAGAGCGGGGGGGTTATATTATCGGACAATAGTCCAGGGTACGGGAGAGCAGGGGGTTATATTACTGGACAGTAATCTAGGGTACAGGAGAGCAGGGGTGTTATATTACTGGACAGTAATCCAGGGTACGGGAGAGTGGGGGGGTTATATTACTGGACAGTAATCCAGGGTACGGGAGAGTGGGGGTTATATTACTGGACAGTAATCCAGGGTACGGGAGAGCGGGGGGTTATATTACTGGACAGTAATCCAGGGTACGGGAGAGCAGGGGGTTATATTACTGGACAGTAATCTAGGGTACGGGAGAGCGGGGGGTTATATTACTGGACAGTAATCCAGGGTACGGGAGAGCCGGGGGGTTATATTACTGGACAGTAATCCAGGGTACGGGAGATAGGGGGGTTATATTACTGGACAGTAACCCAGGGTACAGGAGAGCGTGGGGGTTTTATTACTGGACAGTAATCCAGGGTACGGGAGAGTGCGGGGGTTATATTACTGGACAGTAATCCAGGGTACGGGAGAGCGGGGGTTATATTACTGGACAGTAATCCAGGGTACGGGAGAGCGGGGGGTTATATTACTGGACAGTAATCCAGGGTACGAGAGAGTGGGGTGGTTATATTACTGGACAGTAATCCAGGATACGGGAGAGCGGGGGGGGTTATATTACTGGACAGTAATCCAGGGTACGGGAGAGCGGGGGGGTTATATTACTGGACAGTAATCCAGGGTACGCGAGAGCGGGGGGGGGTTATATTACTGGACAGTAATCCAGGGTACGGGAGAGCGGGGGGTTATATTACTGGACAGTAATCCAGGGTACGGGAGAGCGGGGGGTTATATTACTGGACAGTAATGCAGTGTACGGGAGAGCGAGGGGGTTATATTACTGGACAGTAATCCAGGGTACGGGAGAGCGGGGGGTTATATTACTGGACAGTAATCCAGGGTACGGGAGAGCGGGGGGTTATATTACTGGACAGTAATCAAGGGTACGGGAGAGCGAGGGGGTTATATTACTGGACAGTAATCCAGGGTACGGGAGAGCGGGGGGTTATATTACTGGTCAGTAATCCAGGGTACGGGAGAGCAGGGGGTTATATTACTGGACAGTAATCCAGGGTACGGGAGAGCGGGGGGTTATATTACTGGACAGTAATCCAGGGTACGGGAGAGCGGGGGGTTATATTACTGGACAGTAATCCAGGGTACGGGAGAGCGGGGGGGTTATATTACTGGACAGTAATCTAGGGTACGGGAGAGCCGGGGGTTATATTACTGGACAGTTATCCAGGGTACGGGAGAGCGGGGGGTTATATTACTGGACAGTAATCCAGGGTACGGGAGAGCGGGGGGTTATATTACTGGACAGTAATCCAGGGTACGGGAGAGCGAGGGGGTTATATTACTGGACAGTAATCCAGGGTACGGGAGATCGGGGGGTTATATTACTGGACAGTAATCCAGGGTACGGGAGAGCAGGGGGTTATATTACTGGACAGTAATCCAGGGTACGGGAGAGCGGGGGGTTATATTACTGGACAGTAATCCAGGGTACGGGAGAGCGGGGGGTTATATTACTGGACAGTAATCCAGGGTACGGGAGAGCGGGGGGTAAAATTACTGGACAGTAATCCAGGGTACAGGAGAGCGGGGGGTTATATTACTGGACAGTAATCCAGGGTACGGGAGAGCGGGGGGTTATATTACTGGACAGTAATCCAGGGTAAGGGAGAGCGGGGGTTATATTACTGGACAGTAATCCAGGGGACAGGAGAGTGGGGGGGTTATATTACTGGACAGTAATCCAGGGGACAGGAGAGCGGGGGGTTATATTACTGGACAGTAATCCAGGGTACGGGAGTGACGGGGGGTTATATTACTGGACAGTAATCCAGGGTACGGGAGAGCGTGGGGGTTATATTACTGGACAGTAATCCAGGGTACGGGTGAGCGGGGGGGTTATATTACTGGACAGTAATCCAGGGTACGGGAGAGCGGGGGGTTATATTACTGGACAGTAATCCAGGGTACGGGAGAGTGGGGGGTTATATTACTGGACAGTAATCCAGGGTACGGGAGAGCGGGGGGGTTATATTACTGGACAGTAATCCAGGGTACGGGAGAGCGGGGGGTTATATTACTGGACAGTAATCCAGGGTACGGGATACTGGGGGGTTATATTACTGGACAGTAATCCAGGGTACGGGAGAGTGGGGGGTTATATTACTGGACAGTAATCCAGGGTACGGGAGAGCGTGGGTTATATTACTGGACAGTAATCCAGGGTACGGGTGAGCGGGGGGGTTATATTACTGGACAGTAATCCAGGGTACCGGAGAGCGGGGGGTTATATTACTGGACAGTAATCCAGGGTACGGGAGAGCGGGGGGTTATATTACTGGACAGTAATCCAGGGTACGGGAGAGCGGGGGGGTTATATGACTGGACAGTAATCCAGGGTATGGGAGAGCGGGGGGTTATATTACTGGACAGTAATCCAGGGTACGGGATACTGGGGGGTTATATTACTGGACAGTAATCCAGGGTACGGGAGAGTGGGGGGTTATACTACTGGACAGTAATCCAGGGTACGGGAGAGCGGGGGGGGTTATATTACTGGACAGTAATCCAGGGTACGGGAGAGCGGGGGGTTATATTACTGGACAGTAATCCAGGGTACGGGAGAGCGGGGGGGTTATTTTACTGGACAGTAATCCAGGGTACGGGAGAGCGGGGGGGTTATATTACTGGACAGTAATCCAGGGTACGGGAGAGCGGGGGGTTATATTACTGGACAGTAATCCAGGGTACGGGAGAGCGGGGGGTTATATTACTGGACAGTAATCCAGGGTACGGGAGAGTGGGGGGGTTATATTACTGGACAGTAATCCAGGGTACGGGAGAGCGGGGGGTTATATTACTGGACAGTAATCCAGGGTACGGGAGAGCGGGGGGGTTATATTACTGGACAGTAATCCAGGGTACGGGAGAGCGGGGGGGTTATATTACTGGACAGTAATCCAGGGTACGGGAGAGCGGGGGGGTTATATTACTGGACAGTAATCCAGGGTACGGGAGAGCGGGGGGTTATATTACTGGACAGTAATCCAGGGTACGGGAGAGCGGGGGGTTATATTACTGGACAGTAATCCAGGGTACGGGAGAGCGGGGGGGTTATATTACTGGACAGTAATCCAGGGTACGGGAGAGCGGGGGGTTATATTACTGGACAGTAATCCAGGGTACGGGAGAGTGGGGGGGTTATACTACTGGACAGTAATCCAGGGTACGGGAGAGCGGGGGGGGTTATATTACTGGACAGTAATCCAGGGTACGGGAGAGCGGGGGGTTATATTACTGGACAGTAATCCAGGGTACGGGAGAGCGGGGGGGTTATATTACTGGACAGTAATCCAGGGTACGGGAGAGTGGGGGGTTATATTACTGGACAGTAATCCAGGGTACGGGAGAGCGGGGGGGTTATATTACTGGACAGTAATCCAGGGTACGGGAGAGTGGGGGGTTATATTACTGGACAGTAATCCAGGGTACGGGAGAGTGGGGGGTTATATTACTGGACTGTAATCCAGGGAACGGGAGAGCGGGGGGTTATATTACTGGACAGTAATCCAGGGTACGGGAGAGCGGGGGGTTATATTACTGGACAGTAATCCAGGGTAAGGGAGAGCGGGGGTTATATTACTGGACAGTAGTCCAGGGGACAGGAGAGTGGGGGGGTTATATTACTGGACAGTAATCCAGGGGACAGGAGAGCGGGGGGTTATATTACTGGACAGTAATCCAGGCTATGGGAGAGCGGGGGGGTTATATTACTGGACACTAATCCAGGGTACAGGAGTGACGGGGGGGTTATATTACTGGACAGTAATCCAGGGTACGGGAGAGCGGGGGGGTTATATTACTGGACAGTAATCCAGGGTACGGGAGAGCGGGGGGGTTATATTACTGGACAGTAATCCCGGGTACGGGAGAGCGGGGGGTTATATTACTGGACAGTAATCCAGGGTACGGGAGAGCGGGGGGTTATATTACTGGACAGTAATCCAGGGTACGGGAGAGCGGGGGGGTTATATTACTGGACAGTAATCCAGGGTACGGGAGAGCGGGGGGGTTATATTACTAGACAGTAATCCAGGGTACGGGAGAGCGGGGGGTTAAATTTAATGGACAGTAATCCAGGGTACGGGAGAGCGGGGGTTATATTACTGGACAGTAATCCAGGGTACGGGAGAGAGGGGGGGTTATATTACTGGACAGTATTCCAGGGTACGGGAGAGCGGGGGGTTATATTACTGGACAGTATTCCAGGGTACGGGAGAGCGGGGGGTTATATTACTGGACAGTAATCCAGGGTACGGGAGAGCGGGGGGGTTATATTACTGGACAGTAATCCAGGGTACGGGAGGGCGGGGGGGGTTATATTACTGGACAGTAATCCAGGGTATGGGAGAGCGGGGGGTTATATTACTGGACAGTAATCCAGGGTACGGGAGAGCCGGGGGTTATATTACTAGACAGTAATCCTGGGTACGGGAGAGCGGGGGGTTATATTACTGGACAGTAATCCAGGGTACGGGAGAGCGGGGGGGTTATATTACTGGACAGTAATCCGGGGTACGGGAGAGCGGGGGTTATATTACTGGACAGTAATCCAGAGTACGGGAGAGCGGGGGGGTTATATTACTGGACAGTAATCCAGGGTACGGGAGAGCGGGGGGTTATATTACTGGACAGTAATCCAGGGTACGGGAGAGCGGAGGGTTATATTACTGGACAGTAATCCAGGGTACGGGAGAGCGGGGGGTTATATTACTGGACAGTAATCCAGGGTACGGGAGAGCGGGGGGGTTATATTACTGGACAGTAATCCAGGGTACGGGAGAGTGGGGGTTATATTACTGGACAGGAATCCAGGGTACGGGAGAGCGGGGGGGGTTATATTATTGGACAGTAATCCAGGGTACGGGAGGGAGGGGGGTTATATTACTGGACAGTAATCCAGGGTACGGGAGAGCGGGGGGTTATATTACTGGACAGTAATCCGGGGTACGGGAGAGCGGGGGTTATATTACTGGACAGTAATCCAGAGTACGGGAGAGCGGGGGGGTTATATTACTGGACAGTAATCCAGGGTACGGGAGAGCGGGGGGTTATATTACTGGACAGTAATCCAGGGTACGGGAGAGCGGGGGGTTATATTACTGGACAGTAATCCAGGGTACGGGAGAGCGGGGGGTTATATTACTGGACAGTAATCCAGGGTGTGGGAGAGCGGGGGGGTTATATTACTGGACAGTAATCCAGGGTATGGGAGAGCGGGGTTTATATTACCGGACAGTAATCCAGGGTACGGGAGAGCGGGGGGTTATATTACTGGACAGTAATCCAGGGTACGGGAGAGCGGGGGGTTATATTACTGGACAGTAATCCAGGGTACGGGAGAGCGGGGGGTTATATTACTGGACAGTAATCTAGGGTACGGGAGAGCCGGGGGGGTTATATTACTGGACAGTAATCCAGGGTACGGTAGTGAGGGGAGTTATATTACTGGACAGTAATCCAGGGTACGGGAGAGCGGGGGGGTTATATTACTGGACAGTAATCCAGGGTACGGGAGAGCGGGGGGGTTATATTACTGGACAGTAATCCAGGGTACGGGAGTGAGGGGGGTTATATTACTGGACAGTAATCCAGGGTACGGGAGAGTGCGGGGGTTATATTACTGGACAGTAATCCAGGGTACGGGAGATCGGGGGGTTATATTACTGGACAGTAATCCAGGGTACGGTAGTGAGGGGAGTTATATTACTGGACAGTAATCCAGGGTACGGGAGAGCGGGGGGGTTATATTACTGGACAGTAATCCAGGGTACGGGAGAGCGGGGGGGTTATATTACTGGACAGTAATCCAGGGTACGGGAGTGAGGGGGGTTATATTACTGGACAGTAATCCAGGGTACGGGAGAGTGCGGGGGTTATATTACTGGACAGTAATCCAGGGTACGGGAGATCGGGGGGTTATATTACTGGACAGTAATCCAGGGTACGGGAGAGCGGGGGGTTATATTACTGGACAGTAATCCAGGGTACGGGAGAGCGGGGGGTTATATTACTGGACAGTAATCCAGGGTACGGGAGAGCGGGGGGGCTATATTACTGGACAGTAATCCAGGGTACGGGAGTGAGGGGGGTTATATTACTGGACAGTAATCCAGGGTACGGGAGAGCGGGGGGTTATATTACTGGACAGTAATCCAGGGTACGGGAGAGCGGGGGGTTATATTACTGGACAGTAATCCAGGGTACGGAAGACCGGGGGTGTTATATTACTGGACAGTAATCCAGGGTACGGGAGAGCGGGGGGGTTATATTACTGGACAGTAATCCAGGGTACGGGAGAGCGGGGGGTTATATTACTGGACAGTAATCCAGGGTATGGAAGAGCGGGGGTGTTATATTACTGGACAGTAATCCAGGGTACGGGAGAGCGGGGGGTTATATTACTGGACAGTAATCCAGGGTACGGGAGAGCGGGGGGTTATATTACTGGACAGTAATCCAGGGTACGGGAGAGTGGGGGGGTTATATTACTGGACAGTAATCCAGGGTACGGGAGAGCGGGGGGTTATATTACTGGACAGTAATCTAGGGTACGGGAGAGCGGGGGGTTATATTACTGGACAGTAATCCAGGGTACGGGAGAGCCGGGGGGTTATATTACTGGACAGTAATCCAGGGTACGGGAGATAGGGGGGTTATATTACTGGACAGTAATCCAGGGTACAGGAGAGCGTGGGGGTTATATTACTGGACAGTAATCCAGGGTACGGGAGAGTGCGG
>NW_027310857.1:40000-42827 GCF_047496795.1 Chiloscyllium punctatum | reverse complement strand
CCTCCCGATGGCCAGGAGGACCGTGCGGGGGTCGGCCGACGGCGTGGTAGGTGTGCCTGCACGGTGACGGAGCACACACCACGCCCGCCAACCCCTCCGTACCTCCCGAGACCGGTGGCAGGACGGAGCGGAAAACGTGCGGACTGAACGGGAGAGCCAAGAGCCAGCGATCCACGCGCGTGCGACCGTCCAAGTCACAGCGTTCGACGAAAACCTCCTCCCTCGGCCAGGCACTCGGCGCCAGCAGGGGAGACAGGATCAGACGCCCCGCCGGCCACTTAAGGCCGAGGACGAACCACGAGACGGGCGGCTGCAGCAGCGGGCGGCCTGCAGCTCCCAGCACTCTCAATCGATCAACCATCGAGTCGGGTCAGCGTGTCAAACCGGCGAGCTCCACGGTCAGGCCGGCGGCGCACCAGCACCGGACCTCCGCGGCTCCCTTCACTCTTTCCACTGCCAGCCAACCGAGAGACGGACCCAATGCGGACGTGCAGAGCTTAGGCAGACCCCCCACTGGAGGCTCAACACTTCGTGGCAGCTCCGTGTCCCAGAGACCAGGAGGGTTGGCACACACACACAGTGTGAACCACCGACAGCCATTCTGGGACCGGTGACAGCCGTGCTGGCCCCACTGCCACGACACAGACGGACGCCAGGCCGCGCTCCCCGGCGGGGGGGATGGCGTCGAGCCTGACGAACGGAATGTGCAGGGTGGGGGGGAAAGGCCAAGCGCTCCGACGCCGGAGGGCTCCGGAGTCTGAACTTAGGGGGACAAAGAGGACGGGTCCTCTGCGACACCCCAGCCGCGCTCTCGCCAGCCAAGGCGAGTGCGATTGATTGCCAAACGACCCTCAGACAGGCGTGGCCCCGGGAAGAACCCGGGGCCGCAAAGTGCGTTCAAAGTGTCGATGATCAATGTGTCCTGCAATTCACATTAATTCTCGCAGCTAGCTGCGTTCGTCATCGACGCACGAGCCGAGTGATCCACCGTCAAGAGTTGTCTGAGTTTGTTTTAGGTCTCTCCCTCGCCAGAGGAAAGCGACCCGGACCGCACATACGCTCCCCACCTTGAGCTACAGCCACCTGCACGCCGGCGTGCGGGCGGAGCAGGGTGGCGTGAAGCGATGGGGAGCACCATCCTGGTGCGGCCCGCAGAAACATACGTCTATTGGGGGGAGGAGGACAGGGCGCCCAAGAGGCGATGCGTGCCCCAACGCACCGCAGCGACGGAGGCAGGATCACCGCCACCATGTCGCCCGCCTAGTATCACGAGGCGTGCAGCAGCTTTGCCCTAGGAAAAGCAGAGGCGGGAACGGGCACCGGCCATCGGTTCGGCAGCGTCACTGACGCGTGCACGTGGCGGCGTGTCGGCGAGCGGACTTCCTGCGAGGAGGCGGGGGCGGCACTCGCCCGAGCAGACGCCCGCCCGGCCCAGCCACCGCCGAGGTGGACTGGGAGTCGCGGCAACGGCTCGTCATACTCGTTCCCACACTCACAGCGCAGCTTGCCCGCAAGCCACCGACCACCGATCGACGCCAGGCGCCCCGACCGAGAGCGGGATCGCTCGTTCGCCCTGCTGGCAGTTCGCTGGGGATCACTACTGCACGGAGCTCGGAGACCGACGGGCGGCAACTCGAGAGTCTTTAAACCACCACCCCCATCCCGCAAGTGCAAAGAGGCTGTATACGCACAGACGGGTGAGGGGAATAGGTACCCCGTCGGGTTTGAAGGGAGCGTGACTAGATAGCAACGATGTAAACCCAGCCGATTTGGGAGCGAAAGACCGGCGCCTGCATCACCGGCTTCGTTTCCCGTGGCTGGAGAGTACACCGAAACCCTCCGTCTGTCGCGAGCTCCCGACGACGCGGTGCCGCCAAGCAGCAGGGCCGGACCTGGTGTGGCTCCCCTCGTCGATCACAGACCGGTCGGCACTACTGACGAGACGGTGGAACGGGCTTCGCCCCTTGTGACGAAGGGTGATGCGAACCCGCCCGCCCGCGTGCGTTCGGGGTGGACTCGGCAAACGGAGATTTGAAATCGGAAAGTGTCCTCCTGCCCCGCGCAGGTAGGCGCCCAACAGTTGTGGGGGGTTTGGCGGTGACCACGGCTGCAGGGCCTGCTACCCCGACGAGCTCTCCTGCTGGCCCCGAAACCACCCTCGCGAGACAAGTTGAAACGGAAACGGGCGTACCCCCAAGCCGACGATCCTTTCTTATTTGTTACTTTTTTTTTCACTTGCTCGAGTTGTGGGGATTTGGCGGTGACCACGGCTGCAGGGCCTGCTACCCCGACGAGCTCTCCTGCTGGCCCCGAAACCACCCTCGCGAGACAAGTTGAAACGGAAACGGGCGTACCCCCAAGCCGACAGAGATCCTTTCTTATTTGTTACTTTTTTTTTTCACTTGCTCGAGTTGTGGGGGTTTGGCGGTGACCACGGCTGCAGGGCCTGCTACCCCGACGAGCTCTCCTGCTGGCCCCGAAACCACCCTCGCGAGACAAGTTGAAACGGAAACGGGCGTACCCCCAAGCCGACGATCCTTTCTTATTTGTTACTTTTTTTTTTCACTTGCTCGAGTTGTGGGGGTTTGGCGGTGACCACGGCTGCAGGGCCTGCTACCCCGACGAGCTCTCCTGCTGGCCCCGAAACCACCCTCGCGAGACAAGTTGAAACGGAAACGGGCGTACCCCCAAGCCGACGATCCTTTCTTATTTGTTACTTTTTTTTTTCACTTGCTCGAGTTGTGGGGGTTTGGCGGTGACCACGGCTGCAGGGCCTGCTACCCCGACGAGCTCTCCTGCTGGCCCCGAAACCACCCTCGCGAGACAA
>NW_027310857.1:22500-35000 GCF_047496795.1 Chiloscyllium punctatum | reverse complement strand
GGTCGTGCGGCGCGCGAGGTCTGCTCTCTTCACAAGAGGCTTTATTAGGGAGTGCTAAGGCAAGGTTCTGTGCCCTCCACCCTCATCGCAACACCCATGGGAGCCTCCGGTCGTCAATAGACCGCCGCACCGGCCTCTGACTGACTCTCAGAATGGACGGAAAGAGCCGGGTAAGCCTTTCAAAAGATTCGACCACGTGCCGAAAACTTTAGACTTCCGTGAGCTCTCCGGCTTGCACCGAGACCCGAAGTCGACGTGCGAAGCACCACGGGACCCCTTTCGCCTGCAGGTCCCGAGCCGCCTTTATTTGCTGTTACGAGCATCGTGTGCCCCATACCTGCGTGACGAGCACCGCAGGGCGGCAGAGCCATCGCACTTGGCCGGGTGGCAGAGGAGGACCAGACTATTCACAGATAGCGGCCCAACGACTCCCAGAGCCGGTCGTGCGGCGCGCGAGGTCTGCTCTCTTCACAAGAGGCTTTATTAGGGAGTGCTAAGGCAAGGTTCTGTGCCCTCCACCCTCATCGCAACACCCATGGGAGCCTCCGGTCGTCAATAGACCGCCGCACCGGCCTCTGACTGACTCTCAGAATGGACGGAAAGAGCCGGGTAAGCCTTTCAAAAGATTCGACCACGTGCCGAAAACTTTAGACTTCCGTGAGCTCTCCGGCTTGCACCGAGACCCGAAGTCGACGTGCGAAGCACCACGGGACCCCTTTCGCCTGCAGGTCCCGAGCCGCCTTTATTTGCTGTTACGAGCATCGTGTGCCCCATACCTGCGTGACGAGCACCGCAGGGCGGCAGAGCCATCGCACTTGGCCGGGTGGCAGAGGAGGACCCGACTATTCACAGATAGCGGCCCAACGACTCCCAGAGCCGGTCGTGCGGCGCGCGAGGTCTGCTCTCTTCACAAGAGGCTTTATTAGGGAGTGCTAAGGCAAGGTTCTGTGCCCTCCACCCTCATCGCAACACCCATGGGAGCCTCCGGTCGTCAATAGACCGCCGCACCGGCCTCTGACTGACTCTCAGAATGGACGGAAAGAGCCGGGTAAGCCTTTCAAAAGATTCGACCACGTGCCGAAAACTTTAGACTTCCGTGAGCTCTCCGGCTTGCACCGAGACCCGAAGTCGACGTGCTAAGCACCACGGGACCCCTTTCGCCTGCAGGTCCCGAGCCGCCTTTATTTGCTGTTACGAGCATCGTGTGCCCCATACCTGCGTGACGAGCACCGCAGGGCGGCAGAGCCATCGCACTTGGCCGGGTGGCAGAGGAGGACCAGACTATTCACAGATAGCGGCCCAACGACTCCCAGAGCCGGTCGTGCGGCGCGCGAGGTCTGCTCTCATCACAAGAGGCTTTAGGGAGTGCTCAGGCAAGGGTCAGCCCGCAGCCTTCCTGGCAACACCCAGGGGAACCAGGCCACTCGCGTCTCTCGCCTTCATTTTCGACACGAGCGCCTGCGGAGGGCCACCACCCCCTCCGATTGTCAAGAGACCTCCGCACCGGCCTCTGACTTACTCTCAGAATGGACGGAAAGAGCCGGGTAAGCCTTTGAAAAGATTCGACCACGTGCCGAAAACTTTAGACTTCCGTGAGCTCTCCGGCTTGCACCGAGACCCGAAGTCGACGTGCTTAGCACCACGGGACCCCTTTCGCCTGCAGGTCCCGAGCCGCCTTTTATTTTTGTTACGAGTATCGTGTTCCCCAAACCTGGGTGACGAGCACCGCAGGGCGGCAGAGCCATCGCGCTTGTCCGGGTGGCAGAGGAGGACCAGACTATTCACAAATAGCGGCCCAACGACTCCCAGAGCCGGTCGTGCGGCAGGCGAGGTCTGCTCTCATCACAAGAGGCTTTAGGGAGTGCTCAGGCAACGGTCAGCCCGCAGCCTTCTTGGCAACACCCAAGGGAACCAGGCCACTCGCGTCTCTCGCCTTCATTTTGGACACGAGCGCCTGTGGAGGGACGGCCGGAGTCAACGTGGGGTTTGCCCGCCCTCCAATAGTGTCAAAAGACCGCCGCACAAGTCTCTGACTGACTCTTAGAACAGACAGAAAGAGTTTGTCAAATCTGTCAAAAAATTGACAAAGTGTCAAAAATTCGACTTCCAAGAGCTCTCCGGCATGCACTCATACCTGTCATTAAAGTGCTATGCCCGTGGAACCGTTTTTCGGATGCCTTTCAGAACGGTCCCGCGCCGCCATTTTGTTCTAAAAATCGTGTTCCCATATATCTCCGGGTACCCCGCCAACCTCACTGCGGAAAAACTACAAGTGGCACTGAATGGGTCTGAATTCCAAATTTGACTGCATCGGTCTGGAACTCGGTCCGGTCAAAACCGTTTGGATTTTTCTCGGTCCGGACTTCCGCGACAGACAAAGTTAAAGTTTTCGGGCTGCAGGCACAAAACGACAGCTGGCCATTTGCCGGGCTCAATTCACCCAATTCCTCCGGCACTTCGGAGCACATGTTCGGTGTAAGTTTGCGAATCTTTCCCGATGCTGCAGCATTTTCCTCCGCTGACACTTAGAATATTTTTCACACTTTGCTGAAAATTTTTCTAAGTGTTTTTTTCCAAGTTTTCCTGGTTACTGATTTCTTCTTTTTAAACATTTTTCTAAGTTTTTCTGGTTACTGATTTCTTCTTTTTAAACATTTTTCGCAGTTTGTCTGGTTACTGATTTCTTCTTTTTAAACATTTTTCGCCGTTTTTCTGGTTACTGATTTCTTCTTTTTAAACATTTTTCGCCGTTTTTCTGGTTACTGATTTCTTCTTTTTAAACATTTTTCTAAGTTTTTCTGGTTACTCATTTCTTCTTTTTAAACATTTTTCTAAGTTTTTCTGGTTACTGATTTCTTCTTTTTAAACGTTTTTCTGGTTACTCATTTCTTCTTTTTAAACATTTTTCTAAGTTTTTCTGGTTACTCACTTCTTCTTTTTAAACATTTTTCGCCGTTTTTCTGGTTACTGATTTCTTCTTTTTAAACATTTTTCTAAGTTTTTCTGGTTACTCATTTCTTCTTTTTAAACATTTTTCTAAGTTTTTCTGGTTACTCATTTCTTCTTTTTAAACATTTTTCTAAGTTTTTCTGGTTACTGATTTCTTCTTTTTAAACATTTTTCTAAGTTTTTCTGGTTACTGATTTCTTCTTTTTAAACATTTTTCTAAGTTTTCCTGGTTACTCATTTCTTCTTTTTAAACATTTTTCTAAGTTTTCCTGGTTACTCATTTCTTCTTTTTAAACATTTTTCTAAGTTTTCCTGGTTACTGATTTCTTCTTTTTAAACATTTTTCGCAGTTTTTCTGGTTACTGATTTCTTCTTTTTAAACATTTTTTCGCAGTTTGTCTGGTTACTGATTTCTTCTTTTTAAACATTTTTCGCCGTTTTTCTGGTTACTGATTTCTTCTTTTTAAACATTTTTCGCCGTTTTTCTGGTTACTGATTTCTTCTTTTTAAGCATTTTTCTAAGTTTTTCTGGTTACTCATTTCTTCTTTTTAAACATTTTTCTAAGTTTTTCTGGTTACTGATTTCTTCTTTTTAAACATTTTTCTAAGTTTTTCTGGTTACTCATTTCTTCTTTTTAAACATTTTTCTAAGTTTTTCTGGTTACTCACTTCTTCTTTTTAAACATTTTTCTAAGTTTTTCTGGTTACTGATTTCTTCTTTTTAAACATTTTTCGCCGTTTTTCTGGTTACTGATTTCTTCTTTTTAAACATTTTTCTAAGTTTTTCTGGTTACTCATTTCTTCTTTTTAAACATTTTTCTAAGTTTTTCTGGTTACTGATTTCTTCTTTTTAAACATTTTTCTAAGTTTTCCTGGTTACTGATTTCTTCTTTTTAAACATTTTTCGCAGTTTTTCTGGTTACTGATTTCTTCTTTTTAAACATTTTTCTAAGTTTTCCTGGTTACTGATTTCTTCTTTTTAAACATTTTTCGCAGTTTTTCTGGTTACTGATTTCTTCTTTTTAAACATTTTTCTAAGTTTTTCTGGTTACTGATTTCTTCTTTTTAAACATTTTTCTAAGTTTTTCTGGTTACTCACTTCTTCTTTTTAAACATTTTTCTAAGTTTTCCTGGTTACTGATTTCTTCTTTTTAAACATTTTTCGCAGTTTGTCTGGTTACTGATTTCTTCTTTTTAAACATTTTTCGCAGTTTTTCTGGTTACTGATTTCTTCTTTTTAAACATTTTTCTAAGTTTTTCTGGTTACTCACTTCTTCTTTTATAACATTTTTCTAAGTTTTCCTGGTTACTGATTTCTTCTTTTTAAACATTTTTCTAAGTTTTCCTGGTTACTGATTTCTTCTTTTTAAACATTTTTCTAAGTTTTCCTGGTTACTGATTTCTTCTTTTTAAACATTTTTCTAAGTTTTTCTGGTTACTCATTTCTTCTTTTTAAACATTTTTCGCAGTTTTTCTGGTTACTGATTTCTTCTTTTTAAACATTTTCCTAAGTTTTCCTGGTTACTGATTTCTTCTTTTTAAACATTTTTCTAAGTTTTCCTGGTTACTCATTTCTTCTTTTTGATCATTTTTCTAAGTTTTCCTGGTTACTGATTTCTTCGTTTTGAACATTTTTCTAAGTTTTCCTGGTTACTCACTTCTTCTTTTCAAACATTTTTCTTCGTTTTTCTGTTTACTCATTTAGCACTTTCAGGCACTTTCCCATCATTTCCTCGTTCCCGATTTCACCCTTTAAAACGCTTTCGGGCATTTCCCTAAGTTTTGCGGTTCACTCGTTTGGGACTCACTGACACCTTCTCTAGCTTCCCTGCTCACTTTTTTCGTACTGTTGAGAAAATTCGAACCCTTTCCTTAACTATGCCGGTTACTGACTTCACCGCTTCAGACCCTTGTCCCCGTAATGAAAGATACCATTTCCCACCGTGGGAAATGCACGAAAATCGGACTGAACACGGGGGAGGCTCCCCCCTCGAAGGCGAGACCGTCGGCAGAACCGCCGGGTCAAACCCGGCCGAGCTACCCGGCTTACAAGTCTCAAAGTCGGTATGAGCAGTCACGTCCACCCCCATTCCCTTTTGGACCACTTCCCACGGTTCCAAATGCATGAAAATCGGCCTGTACACGGGGGAGGCACCCGCCTCGAAGACGAGACCGTCGGCAGAACCGCCGGGTCAAACCCGGCTGAGCTACCCGGCTCGGAAGCGCCAAAGTCGGGTTGAGCAGTCACATTCACTCCCATCGACGTTTGGACCACTTCCCACGGTTCGAAATGCACGGAAATCGGCCTGTACACGGGGGAGGCACCCGCCTCGAAGAGGAGACTGTCGGCAGAACCGCCGGGTCAAACCCGGCTGTGCTAACCGGCTCGGAAGCGCCAAAGTCGGGTTGAGCAGTCACATTCACTCCCATCCCCTTTTGGGCAACTTCCCACGGTTGGAAATGCATGGAAATCGGACTGAACACGGGGGAGGCTCCCCCCTCGAAGGCGAGACCGTCGGCAGAACCGCAGGATCAAACCCGGCTGAGCTACCCGGCTTACAAGTCTCAAAGTCGGTATGAGCAGACACGTCCACCCCCATTCCCTTTTGGACCACTTCCCACGGTTCGAAATGCATGAAAATCGGCCTGTATACGGGGGAGGCACCCGCCTCGAAGACGAGACCGTCGGCAGACCCGCCGGGTCAAACCCGGCTGAGCTACCCGGCTCGGAAGCGCCAAAGTCGGGTTGAGCAGTCACATTCACTCCCATCCCCTTTTGGACCACTTCCCACGGTTCGAAATGCACGAAAATCGGCCTGTACACGGGGGAGGCACCCGCCTCGAAGACGAGACCGTCGGCAGAACCGCCGGAACAAACCCGGCTGAGCTACCCGGCTTACAAGTCTCAAAGTCGGTATGAGCAGACACGTCCACCCCCATTCCCTTTTGGACCACTTCCCACGGTTCGAAATGCATGAAAATCGGCCTGTATACGGGGGAGGCACCCGCCTCGAAGACGAGACCGTCGGCAGACCCGCCGGGTCAAACCCGGCTGAGCTACCCGGCTCGGAAGCGCCAAAGTCGGGTTGAGCAGTCACATTCACTCCCATCCCCTTTTGAACCTCTTCCCACCGTTGGAAATGCACGAAAATCGGCCTGTACACGGGGGAGGCTCCCCCCTCGAAGGCGAGACCGTCGGCAGAACCGCCGGGTCAAACCCGGCTGAGCTACCCGGCTTACAAGTCTCGAAGTCGGGTTGAGCAGTCACATTCACTCCCATCGACTTTTGGGCAACTTCCCACCGTTGCAAATGCATGAAAATCGGCCTGTACACGGGGGAGGCACCCGCCTCGAAGTCGAGACCGTCGGCAGAACCGCCGGGTCCAACCCGGCTGAGCTACCCGGCTTACAAGTCTCAAAGCCGGGTTGGGCAGTCACGTTCACCCCCATTCCCTTTTGGATCACTTCCCACGGTTCGAAATGCACGAAAACCGGCCTGTACACGGGGGAGGGTCCGCCCTCGAAGGCGAGACCGTCGGCAGAACCGCCGGGTCAAACCTGGCTGAGCTACCCGGCTTACAAGTCTCAAAGTCGGGTTGAGCAGTCACGTTCACTCCCATCGACTTTTAGACCACTTCCCACGGTTCGAAATGCACGAAAATCGGCCTGTACACGGGGGAGGCACCCGCCTCGAAGACGAGACCGTCGGCAGAACCGCCGGGTCAAACCCGGCCGAGCTACCCGGGTTAGAAGCCTCAGAGTCGGGTTGAGCAGTCACGTTCACTCCCATCGACTTTTAGACCACTTCCCACGGTTGGAAATGCACGAAAATCGGCCTGTACACGGGGGTGGCATCCGCCTCGAAGACGAGACCGTCGGCAGAACCGCCGGGTCAAACCCGGCTGAGCTACCCGGCTTACAAGTCTCAAAGTCGGGTTGAGCAGTCACATTCACTCCCATCGACTTTTGGGCAACTTCCCACGGTTCGAAATGCACAAGATTCGGCCTGAACACGGGGGACGCTCCCCCCTCGAAGGCGAGACCGTCGGCAGACCCGCCGGGTCAAACCCGGCTGAGCTACCCGGCTCGGAAGCGCCAAAGTCGGTATGAGCAGTCACGTTCACTCCCATCCCCTTTTGGACCGCTTCCCACGGTACGAAATGCATGAAAATCGGCCTGTACACGGGGGAGGCACCCGCCTCGAAGACGAGACCGTCGGCAGAACCGCCGGGTCAAACCCGGCTGAGCTACCCGGCTTACAAGTCTCAAAGTCGGGTTGAGCAGTCACATTCACTCCCATCGACTTTTGGGCAACTTCCCACGGTTCGAAATGCACAAAATTCGGCCTGAACACGGGGGACGCTCCCCCCTCGAAGGCGAGACCGTCGGCAGAACCGCCGGGTCAAACCCGGCTGAGCTACCCGGCTTAAAAGTCTCAAAGTCGGTATGAGCAGTCACATTCACCCCCATTCCCTTTTGGACCACTTCCCACGGTTGGAAATGCATGAAAATCGGCCTGGACACGGGGGAGGCTCCCCCCTCGATGACGAGACCGTCGGCAGAACCGCCGGAACAAACCCGGCTGAGCTACCCGGCTTACAAGTCTCAAAGTCGGTATGAGCAGACACGTCCACCCCCATTCCCTTTTGGACCACTTCCCACCGTTGGAAATGCACGAAAATCGGCCTGTACACGGGGGAGGCACCGGCCTCGAAGACGAGACCGTCGGCAGAACCGCCGGATCAAACCCGGCCGAGCTACCCGGGTTAGAAGCCTCAGAGTCGGGTTGAGCAGTCACATTCACTCCCATCCCCTTTTGAACCTCTTCCCACCGTTGGAAATGCACGAAAATCGGCCTGTACACGGGGGAGGCTCCCCCCTCGAAGGCGAGACCGTCGGCAGAACCGCCGGGTCAAACCCGGCTGAGCTACCCGGCTTAAAAGTCTCAAAGTCGGGTTGAGCAGTCACATTCACTCCCATCGACTTTTGGGCAACTTCCCACCGTTGCAAATGCATGAAAATCGGCCTGTACACGGGGGAGGCTCCGCCCTCGAAGGCGAGACCGACGGCAGAACCGCCGGGTCAAACCCGGCCGGGCTACCCGGGTTAGAAGCCTCAGAGTCGGGTTGAGCAGTCGCATTCACCCCCATCCCCTTTTGAACCTCTTCCCACCGTTGGAAATGCACGAAAATCGGCCTGTACACGGGGGAGGCACCGGCCTCGAAGACGAGACCGTCGGCAGAACCGCCGGATCAAACCCGGCCGAGCTACCCGGGTTAGAAGCCTCAGAGTCGGGTTGAGCAGTCACATTCACTCCCATCCCCTTTTGAACCTCTTCCCACCGTTGGAAATGCACGGAAATCGGCCTGTACACGGGGGAGGCTCCCCCCTCGAAGGCGAGACCGTCGGCAGAACCGCCGGGTCAAACCCGGCTGAGCTACCCGGCTTACAAGTCTCAAAGTCGGTATGAGCAGACACGTCCACCCCCATTCCCTTTTGGACCACTTCCCACCGTTGGAAATGCACGAAAATCGGCCTGTACACGGGGGAGGCACCGGCCTCGAAGACGAGACCGTCGGCAGAACCGCCGGATCAAACCCGGCCGAGCTACCCGGGTTAGAAGCCTCAGAGTCGGGTTGAGCAGTCACATTCACTCCCATCCCCTTTTGAACCTCTTCCCACCGTTGGAAATGCACGAAAATCGGCCTGTACACGGGGGAGGCTCCCCCCTCGAAGGCGAGACCGTCGGCAGAACCGCCGGGTCAAACCCGGCTGAGCTACCCGGCTTAAAAGTCTCAAAGTCGGGTTGAGCAGTCACATTCACTCCCATCGACTTTTGGGCAACTTCCCACCGTTGCAAATGCATGAAAATCGGCCTGTACACGGGGGAGGCTCCGCCCTCGAAGGCGAGACCGACGGCAGAACCGCCGGGTCAAACCCGGCCGGGCTACCCGGCTCGGAAGCGCCAAAGTCGGGTTGAGCAGTCACATTCACCCCCATCCCCTTTTGGGCCACTTCCCACGGTTCGAAATGCATGAAAATCGGCCTGTACACGGGGGACGCTCCCCCCTCGAAGGCGAGGCAGTCGGCAGAACCGCCGGGTCAAACCCGGCTGAGCTACCCGGGTTAGATGCCTCAAAGTCGGGTTGAGCAGTCACATTCACCCCCATCCCCTTTCGGCCCCCTTCCCACGGTTGGAAATGCATGAAAATCGGCCTGTACACGGTGGGCGCTCCCCCCTCGAAGGTGAGACCTTCGGCAGAACCGCCGGGTCAAATCCTGCCGAGCTACCCGCGTTAGAGGTCTCAATGTCGGCTTCAGCAGTCACATTCAATCCCATTCCCGTTTGGACCTCTTCCCGCCGATGGAAATGCACAAAATTCGGCCTGAACACGCGGGGCGCTCCCCCCTCGAAGGCGAGACCGTCGCCAGAACCGCCGGGTCAAATCCGGCTGAGCTACCCGCGTTACAGGTCTCAAAGTCGGGTTGAGCAGTCACGTTCACCCCCATCCCCTTTCGGACCCCTTCCCACGGTTGGAAATGCATGAAAATCGGCCTGTACACGGTGGGCGCTCCCCCCTCGAAGGTGAGACCTTCGGCAGAACCGCCGGGTCAAATCCGGCCGAGCTACCCGCGTTAGAGGTCTCAATGTCGGCTTCAGCAGTCACATTCAATCCCATTCCCGTTTGGACCTCTTCCCGCCGATGGAAATGCACAAAATTCGGCCTGAACACGCGGGACGCTCCCCCCTCGAAGGTGAGACCTTCGGCAGAACCGCCGGGTCAAATCCGGCCGAGCTACCCGCGTTAGAGGTCTCAATGTCGGCTTCAGCAGTCACATTCAATCCCATTCCCGTTTGGACCTCTTCCCGCCGATGGAAATGCACAAAATTCGGCCTGAACACGCGGGACGCTCCCCCCTCGAAGGCGAGACCGTCGCCAGAACCGCCGGGTCAAATCCGGCTGAGCTACCCGCGTTACAGGTCTCAAAGTCGGGTTGAGCAGTCACGTTCACCCCCATCCCCTTTCGGACCCCTTCCCACGGTTGGAAATGCATGAAAATCGGCCTGTACACGGTGGGCGCTCCCCCCTCGAAGGTGAGACCTTCGGCAGAACCGCCGGGTCAAATCCGGCCGAGCTACCCGCGTTAGAGGTCTCAATGTCGGCTTCAGCAGTCACATTCAATCCCATTCCCGTTTGGACCTCTTCCCGCCGATGGAAATGCACAAAATTCGGCCTGAACACGCGGGACGCTCCCCCCTCGAAGGTGAGACCTTCGGCAGAACCGCCGGGTCAAATCCGGCCGAGCTACCCGCGTTAGAGGTCTCAATGTCGGCTTCAGCAGTCACATTCAATCCCATTCCCGTTTGGACCTCTTCCCGCCGATGGAAATGCACAAAATTCGGCCTGAACACGCGGGACGCTCCCCCCTCGAAGGCGAGACCGTCGCCAGAACCGCCGGGTCAAATCCGGCTGAGCTACCCGCGTTAGAGGTCTCAAAGTCGGGTTGAGCAGTCACGTTCACCCCCATCCCCTTTCGGACCCCTTCCCACGGTTGGAAATGCATGAAAATCGGCCTGTACACGGTGGGCGCTCCCCCCTCGAAGCTGAGACCTTCGGCAGAACCGCCGGGTCAAATCCGGCCGAGCTACCCGCGTTAGAGGTCTCAATGTCGGCTTCAGCAGTCACATTCAATCCCATTCCCGTTTGGACCTCTTCCCGCCGATGGAAATGCACAAAACTCGGCCTGAACACGCGGGACGCTCCCCCCTCGAAGGTGAGACCTTCGGCAGACCCGCCGGGTCAAATCCGGCCGAGCTACCCGCGTTAGAGGTCTCAATGTCGGCTTCAGCAGTCACATTCAATCCCATTCCCGTTTGGACCTCTTCCCGCCGATGGAAATGCACAAAATTCGGCCTGAACACGCGGGACGCTCCCCCCTCGAAGGCGAGACCGTCGCCAGAACCGCCGGGTCAAATCCGGCCGAGCTACCCGCGTTAGAGGTCTCAATGTCGGCTTCAGCAGTCACATTCAATCCCATTCCCTTTTGGAACACTTCCCGCCGTTAACAATGCACGATATTCGGCCTGAACACGCGGGACGCTCCCCCCTCGAAGGTGAGACCTTCGGCAGAACCGCCGGGTCAAATCCGGCCGAGCTACCCGCGTTAGAGGTCTCAATGTCGGCTTCAGCAGTCACATTCAATCCCATTCCCGTTTGGACCTCTTCCCGCCGATGGAAATGCACAAAATTCGGCCTGAACACGCGGGACGCTCCCCCCTCGAAGGCGAGACCGTCGCCAGAACCGCCGGGTCAAATCCGGCCGAGCTACCCGCGTTAGAGGTCTCAATGTCGGCTTCAGCAGTCACATTCAATCCCATTCACGTTTGGAACACTTCCCGCCGTTAACAATGCACGATATTCGGCCTGAACACGCGGGACGCTCCCCCCTCGAAGGTGAGACCTTCGGCAGAACCGCCGGGTCAAATCCTGCCGAGCTACCCGCGTTAGAGGTCTCAATGTCGGCTTCAGCAGTCACATTCAATCCCATTCCCGTTTGGACCTCTTCCCGCCGATGGAAATGCACAAAATTCGGCCTGAACACGCGGGGCGCTCCCCCCTCGAAGGCGAGACCGTCGCCAGAACCGCCGGGTCAAATCCGGCTGAGCTACCCGCGTTACAGGTCTCAAAGTCGGCTTCAGCAGTCACATTCAATCCCATTCCCTTTTGGAACACTTCCCGCCGTTAACAATGCACGATATTCGGACTGAACACGGGGGCCGGTCCGCCCTCGAAGTCAACACCGTCCGCAGAACCGCCGGGGCAAATCCGGCTGAGCTACCCCGCCCCCGAACACTCAAAGTCCCTCTGAAGCCTTGCATTCGCCTCCTTGGAAAATTGACGTCAAACATTACCAAAATCGGGGGCACGAGCACTAAAGCTAAGTCTCACCCTTTCCCTATCCCTAACCAGGAACCGAACGCCCACCCTCAGCCTCACACCAACGCCGGTGCCACTCCAGACAGACACACCCTTCAAAACCACACCCATCCGGCCATGCAACTCAAAAAGGGTCCAAATTCAGAAACACCCCCTTCAAAAGGCACTCCATCCTCGGCCACACCACCGGGACATGCTCCCCTCGGCGATAATTAAGCCCCCACCACTATTTGAAGCCAACCGCAGCCGCAACTCGAACGGAGAAATCAGTAACCAATTCAAAAATGCGCTTGGTTACTGATTTCTACTGAGCCGAAAAAATTCTAAGTGTCGGTGGTTACTGATTTATACCAACCCGAAAAAATTCTAAGTGTCAGTGGTTACTGATTTATACCAACCCGAAAATATTCTAAGTGTCAGTGGTTACTGATTTATACCAACCCGAAAAAATTCTAAGTGTCAGTGGTTACTGATTTATACCAAGTCGAAAAAATTCTAAGTGTCAGTGGTTACTGATTTATACCAACCCGAAAATATTCTAAGTGTCAGTGGTTACTGATTTATACCAACTCGAAAAAATTCTAAGTGTCAGTGGTTACTGATTTATACCGA
>NW_027310857.1:12500-15000 GCF_047496795.1 Chiloscyllium punctatum | reverse complement strand
GGAGTCTGAACTTAGGGGGAC
This sequence comes from Chiloscyllium punctatum, assembly GCF_047496795.1. NCBI lineage: Eukaryota > Metazoa > Chordata > Chondrichthyes > Orectolobiformes > Hemiscylliidae > Chiloscyllium > Chiloscyllium punctatum. The sequence goes on along the minus strand of NW_027310857.1, from coordinate 14,979 downwards.
AAAGAGGACGGGTCCTCTGCGACACCCCAGCCGCGCTCTCGCCAGCCAAGGCGAGTGCGATTGATTGCCAAACGACCCTCAGACAGGCGTGGCCCCGGGAAGAACCCGGGGCCGCAAAGTGCGTTCAAAGTGTCGATGATCAATGTGTCCTGCAATTCACATTAATTCTCGCAGCTAGCTGCGTTCGTCATCGACGCACGAGCCGAGTGATCCACCGTCAAGAGTTGTCTGAGTTTGTTTTAGGTCTCTCCCTCGCCAGAGGAAAGCGACCCGGACCGCACATACGCTCCCCACCTTGAGCTACAGCCACCTGCACGCCGGCGTGCGGGCGGAGCAGGGTGGCGTGAAGCGATGGGGAGCACCATCCTGGTGCGGCCCGCAGAAACATACGTCTATTGGGGGGAGGAGGACAGGGCGCCCAAGAGGCGATGCGTGCCCCAACGCACCGCAGCGACGGAGGCAGGATCACCGCCACCATGTCGCCCGCCTAGTATCACGAGGCGTGCAGCAGCTTTGCCCTAGGAAAAGCAGAGGCGGGAACGGGCACCGGCCATCGGTTCGGCAGCGTCACTGACGCGTGCACGTGGCGGCGTGTCGGCGAGCGGACTTCCTGCGAGGAGGCGGGGGCGGCACTCGCCCGAGCAGACGCCCGCCCGGCCCAGCCACCGCCGAGGTGGACTGGGAGTCGCGGCAACGGCTCGTCATACTCGTTCCCACACTCACAGCGCAGCTTGCCCGCAAGCCACCGACCACCGATCGACGCCAGGCGCCCCGACCGAGAGCGGGATCGCTCGTTCGCCCTGCTGGCAGTTCGCTGGGGATCACTACTGCACGGAGCTCGGAGACCGACGGGCGGCAACTCGAGAGTCTTTAAACCACCACCCCCATCCCGCAAGTGCAAAGAGGCTGTATACGCACAGACGGGTGAGGGGAATAGGTACCCCGTCGGGTTTGAAGGGAGCGTGACTAGATAGCAACGATGTAAACCCAGCCGATTTGGGAGCGAAAGACCGGCGCCTGCATCACCGGCTTCGTTTCCCGTGGCTGGAGAGTACACCGAAACCCTCCGTCTGTCGCGAGCTCCCGACGACGCGGTGCCGCCAAGCAGCAGGGCCGGACCTGGTGTGGCTCCCCTCGTCGATCACAGACCGGTCGGCACTACTGACGAGACGGTGGAACGGGCTTCGCCCCTTGTGACGAAGGGTGATGCGAACCCGCCCGCCCGCGTGCGTTCGGGGTGGACTCGGCAAACGGAGATTTGAAATCGGAAAGTGTCCTCCTGCCCCGCGCAGGTAGGCGCCCAACAGTTGTGGGGGGTTTGGCGGTGACCACGGCTGCAGGGCCTGCTACCCCGACGAGCTCTCCTGCTGGCCCCGAAACCACCCTCGCGAGACAAGTTGAAACGGAAACGGGCGTACCCCCAAGCCGACGATCCTTTCTTATTTGTTACTTTTTTTTTCACTTGCTCGAGTTGTGGGGATTTGGCGGTGACCACGGCTGCAGGGCCTGCTACCCCGACGAGCTCTCCTGCTGGCCCCGAAACCACCCTCGCGAGACAAGTTGAAACGGAAACGGGCGTACCCCCAAGCCGACAGAGATCCTTTCTTATTTGTTACTTTTTTTTTTCACTTGCTCGAGTTGTGGGGGTTTGGCGGTGACCACGGCTGCAGGGCCTGCTACCCCGACGAGCTCTCCTGCTGGCCCCGAAACCACCCTCGCGAGACAAGTTGAAACGGAAACGGGCGTACCCCCAAGCCGACGATCCTTTCTTATTTGTTACTTTTTTTTTCACTTGCTCGAGTTGTGGGGGTTTGGCGGTGACCACGGCTGCAGGGCCTGCTACCCCGACGAGCTCTCCTGCTGGCCCCGAAACCACCCTCGCGAGACAAGTTGAAACGGAAACGGGCGTACCCCCAAGCCGACGATCCTTTCTTATTTGTTACTTTTTTTTTTCACTTGCTCGAGTTGTGGGGGTTTGGCGGTGACCACGGCTGCAGGGCCTGCTACCCCGACGAGCTCTCCTGCTGGCCCCGAAACCACCCTCGCGAGACAAGTTGAAACGGAAACGGGCGTACCCCCAAGCCGACAGAGATGCTTTCGCTCCTGTTACTTTTTTTTTCACTTGCTCGAGTTGTGGGGGTTTGGCGGTGACCACGGCTGCAGGGCCTGCTACCCCGACGAGCTCTCCTGCTGGCCCCGAAACCACCCTCGCGAGACAAGTTGAAACGGAAACGGGCGTACCCCCAAGCCGACAGAGATCCTTTCGTACTTGAACCAACACAAAGTTTGTCACGTTTTATTTTTACGAGTGATCGACCGTCAAGATTTGTCTCTGAGTTTGCTTAAGGTCTCTCCCTCGCCAGAGGAAAGCCACCCGGACCGCACATACACTCCCCACCTTTAGCAGCAGCCACCTGCACGCCGGCGTGCGGGCGGAGCAGGGTGGCGTGAAGCTGTGGGGAGCACCAGCCTGGTGCGG
>NW_027310857.1:0-7500 GCF_047496795.1 Chiloscyllium punctatum | reverse complement strand
GACTCCCAGAGCCGGTCGTGCGGCGCGCGAGGTCTGCTCTCTTCACAAGAGGCTTTATTAGGGAGTGCTAAGGCAAGGTTCTGTGCCCTCCACCCTCATCGCAACACCCATGGGAGCCTCCGGTCGTCAATAGACCGCCGCACCGGCCTCTGACTGACTCTCAGAATGGACGGAAAGAGCCGGGTAAGCCTTTCAAAAGATTCGACCACGTGCCGAAAACTTTAGACTTCCGTGAGCTCTCCGGCTTGCACCGAGACCCGAAGTCGACGTGCGAAGCACCACGGGACCCCTTTCGCCTGCAGGTCCCGAGCCGCCTTTATTTGCTGTTACGAGCATCGTGTGCCCCATACCTGCGTGACGAGCACCGCAGGGCGGCAGAGCCATCGCACTTGGCCGGGTGGCAGAGGAGGACCCGACTATTCACAGATAGCGGCCCAACGACTCCCAGAGCCGGTCGTGCGGCGCGCGAGGTCTGCTCTCTTCACAAGAGGCTTTATTAGGGAGTGCTAAGGCAAGGTTCTGTGCCCTCCACCCTCATCGCAACACCCATGGGAGCCTCCGGTCGTCAATAGACCGCCGCACCGGCCTCTGACTGACTCTCAGAATGGACGGAAAGAGCCGGGTAAGCCTTTCAAAAGATTCGACCACGTGCCGAAAACTTTAGACTTCCGTGAGCTCTCCGGCTTGCACCGAGACCCGAAGTCGACGTGCTAAGCACCACGGGACCCCTTTCGCCTGCAGGTCCCGAGCCGCCTTTATTTGCTGTTACGAGCATCGTGTGCCCCATACCTGCGTGACGAGCACCGCAGGGCGGCAGAGCCATCGCACTTGGCCGGGTGGCAGAGGAGGACCAGACTATTCACAGATAGCGGCCCAACGACTCCCAGAGCCGGTCGTGCGGCGCGCGAGGTCTGCTCTCATCACAAGAGGCTTTAGGGAGTGCTCAGGCAAGGGTCAGCCCGCAGCCTTCCTGGCAACACCCAGGGGAACCAGGCCACTCGCGTCTCTCGCCTTCATTTTCGACACGAGCGCCTGCGGAGGGCCACCACCCCCTCCGATTGTCAAGAGACCTCCGCACCGGCCTCTGACTTACTCTCAGAATGGACGGAAAGAGCCGGGTAAGCCTTTGAAAAGATTCGACCACGTGCCGAAAACTTTAGACTTCCGTGAGCTCTCCGGCTTGCACCGAGACCCGAAGTCGACGTGCTTAGCACCACGGGACCCCTTTCGCCTGCAGGTCCCGAGCCGCCTTTTATTTTTGTTACGAGTATCGTGTTCCCCAAACCTGGGTGACGAGCACCGCAGGGCGGCAGAGCCATCGCGCTTGTCCGGGTGGCAGAGGAGGACCAGACTATTCACAAATAGCGGCCCAACGACTCCCAGAGCCGGTCGTGCGGCAGGCGAGGTCTGCTCTCATCACAAGAGGCTTTAGGGAGTGCTCAGGCAACGGTCAGCCCGCAGCCTTCTTGGCAACACCCAAGGGAACCAGGCCACTCGCGTCTCTCGCCTTCATTTTGGACACGAGCGCCTGTGGAGGGACGGCCGGAGTCAACGTGGGGTTTGCCCGCCCTCCAATAGTGTCAAAAGACCGCCGCACAAGTCTCTGACTGACTCTTAGAACAGACAGAAAGAGTTTGTCAAATCTGTCAAAAAATTGACAAAGTGTCAAAAATTCGACTTCCAAGAGCTCTCCGGCATGCACTCATACCTGTCATTAAAGTGCTATGCCCGTGGAACCGTTTTTCGGATGCCTTTCAGAACGGTCCCGCGCCGCCATTTTGTTCTAAAAATCGTGTTCCCATATATCTCCGGGTACCCCGCCAACCTCACTGCGGAAAAACTACAAGTGGCACTGAATGGGTCTGAATTCCAAATTTGACTGCATCGGTCTGGAACTCGGTCCGGTCAAAACCGTTTGGATTTTTCTCGGTCCGGACTTCCGCGACAGACAAAGTTAAAGTTTTCGGGCTGCAGGCACAAAACGACAGCTGGCCATTTGCCGGGCTCAATTCACCCAATTCCTCCGGCACTTCGGAGCACATGTTCGGTGTAAGTTTGCGAATCTTTCCCGATGCTGCAGCATTTTCCTCCGCTGACACTTAGAATATTTTTCACACTTTGCTGAAAATTTTTCTAAGTGTTTTTTTCCAAGTTTTCCTGGTTACTGATTTCTTCTTTTTAAACATTTTTCTAAGTTTTTCTGGTTACTGATTTCTTCTTTTTAAACATTTTTCGCAGTTTGTCTGGTTACTGATTTCTTCTTTTTAAACATTTTTCGCCGTTTTTCTGGTTACTGATTTCTTCTTTTTAAACATTTTTCGCCGTTTTTCTGGTTACTGATTTCTTCTTTTTAAACATTTTTCTAAGTTTTTCTGGTTACTCATTTCTTCTTTTTAAACATTTTTCTAAGTTTTTCTGGTTACTGATTTCTTCTTTTTAAACGTTTTTCTGGTTACTCATTTCTTCTTTTTAAACATTTTTCTAAGTTTTTCTGGTTACTCACTTCTTCTTTTTAAACATTTTTCGCCGTTTTTCTGGTTACTGATTTCTTCTTTTTAAACATTTTTCTAAGTTTTTCTGGTTACTCATTTCTTCTTTTTAAACATTTTTCTAAGTTTTTCTGGTTACTCATTTCTTCTTTTTAAACATTTTTCTAAGTTTTTCTGGTTACTGATTTCTTCTTTTTAAACATTTTTCTAAGTTTTTCTGGTTACTGATTTCTTCTTTTTAAACATTTTTCTAAGTTTTCCTGGTTACTCATTTCTTCTTTTTAAACATTTTTCTAAGTTTTCCTGGTTACTCATTTCTTCTTTTTAAACATTTTTCTAAGTTTTCCTGGTTACTGATTTCTTCTTTTTAAACATTTTTCGCAGTTTTTCTGGTTACTGATTTCTTCTTTTTAAACATTTTTTCGCAGTTTGTCTGGTTACTGATTTCTTCTTTTTAAACATTTTTCGCCGTTTTTCTGGTTACTGATTTCTTCTTTTTAAACATTTTTCGCCGTTTTTCTGGTTACTGATTTCTTCTTTTTAAGCATTTTTCTAAGTTTTTCTGGTTACTCATTTCTTCTTTTTAAACATTTTTCTAAGTTTTTCTGGTTACTGATTTCTTCTTTTTAAACATTTTTCTAAGTTTTTCTGGTTACTCATTTCTTCTTTTTAAACATTTTTCTAAGTTTTTCTGGTTACTCACTTCTTCTTTTTAAACATTTTTCTAAGTTTTTCTGGTTACTGATTTCTTCTTTTTAAACATTTTTCGCCGTTTTTCTGGTTACTGATTTCTTCTTTTTAAACATTTTTCTAAGTTTTTCTGGTTACTCATTTCTTCTTTTTAAACATTTTTCTAAGTTTTTCTGGTTACTGATTTCTTCTTTTTAAACATTTTTCTAAGTTTTCCTGGTTACTGATTTCTTCTTTTTAAACATTTTTCGCAGTTTTTCTGGTTACTGATTTCTTCTTTTTAAACATTTTTCTAAGTTTTCCTGGTTACTGATTTCTTCTTTTTAAACATTTTTCGCAGTTTTTCTGGTTACTGATTTCTTCTTTTTAAACATTTTTCTAAGTTTTTCTGGTTACTGATTTCTTCTTTTTAAACATTTTTCTAAGTTTTTCTGGTTACTCACTTCTTCTTTTTAAACATTTTTCTAAGTTTTCCTGGTTACTGATTTCTTCTTTTTAAACATTTTTCGCAGTTTGTCTGGTTACTGATTTCTTCTTTTTAAACATTTTTCGCAGTTTTTCTGGTTACTGATTTCTTCTTTTTAAACATTTTTCTAAGTTTTTCTGGTTACTCACTTCTTCTTTTATAACATTTTTCTAAGTTTTCCTGGTTACTGATTTCTTCTTTTTAAACATTTTTCTAAGTTTTCCTGGTTACTGATTTCTTCTTTTTAAACATTTTTCTAAGTTTTCCTGGTTACTGATTTCTTCTTTTTAAACATTTTTCTAAGTTTTTCTGGTTACTCATTTCTTCTTTTTAAACATTTTTCGCAGTTTTTCTGGTTACTGATTTCTTCTTTTTAAACATTTTCCTAAGTTTTCCTGGTTACTGATTTCTTCTTTTTAAACATTTTTCTAAGTTTTCCTGGTTACTCATTTCTTCTTTTTGATCATTTTTCTAAGTTTTCCTGGTTACTGATTTCTTCGTTTTGAACATTTTTCTAAGTTTTCCTGGTTACTCACTTCTTCTTTTCAAACATTTTTCTTCGTTTTTCTGTTTACTCATTTAGCACTTTCAGGCACTTTCCCATCATTTCCTCGTTCCCGATTTCACCCTTTAAAACGCTTTCGGGCATTTCCCTAAGTTTTGCGGTTCACTCGTTTGGGACTCACTGACACCTTCTCTAGCTTCCCTGCTCACTTTTTTCGTACTGTTGAGAAAATTCGAACCCTTTCCTTAACTATGCCGGTTACTGACTTCACCGCTTCAGACCCTTGTCCCCGTAATGAAAGATACCATTTCCCACCGTGGGAAATGCACGAAAATCGGACTGAACACGGGGGAGGCTCCCCCCTCGAAGGCGAGACCGTCGGCAGAACCGCCGGGTCAAACCCGGCCGAGCTACCCGGCTTACAAGTCTCAAAGTCGGTATGAGCAGTCACGTCCACCCCCATTCCCTTTTGGACCACTTCCCACGGTTCCAAATGCATGAAAATCGGCCTGTACACGGGGGAGGCACCCGCCTCGAAGACGAGACCGTCGGCAGAACCGCCGGGTCAAACCCGGCTGAGCTACCCGGCTCGGAAGCGCCAAAGTCGGGTTGAGCAGTCACATTCACTCCCATCGACGTTTGGACCACTTCCCACGGTTCGAAATGCACGGAAATCGGCCTGTACACGGGGGAGGCACCCGCCTCGAAGAGGAGACTGTCGGCAGAACCGCCGGGTCAAACCCGGCTGTGCTAACCGGCTCGGAAGCGCCAAAGTCGGGTTGAGCAGTCACATTCACTCCCATCCCCTTTTGGGCAACTTCCCACGGTTGGAAATGCATGGAAATCGGACTGAACACGGGGGAGGCTCCCCCCTCGAAGGCGAGACCGTCGGCAGAACCGCAGGATCAAACCCGGCTGAGCTACCCGGCTTACAAGTCTCAAAGTCGGTATGAGCAGACACGTCCACCCCCATTCCCTTTTGGACCACTTCCCACGGTTCGAAATGCATGAAAATCGGCCTGTATACGGGGGAGGCACCCGCCTCGAAGACGAGACCGTCGGCAGACCCGCCGGGTCAAACCCGGCTGAGCTACCCGGCTCGGAAGCGCCAAAGTCGGGTTGAGCAGTCACATTCACTCCCATCCCCTTTTGGACCACTTCCCACGGTTCGAAATGCACGAAAATCGGCCTGTACACGGGGGAGGCACCCGCCTCGAAGACGAGACCGTCGGCAGAACCGCCGGAACAAACCCGGCTGAGCTACCCGGCTTACAAGTCTCAAAGTCGGTATGAGCAGACACGTCCACCCCCATTCCCTTTTGGACCACTTCCCACGGTTCGAAATGCATGAAAATCGGCCTGTATACGGGGGAGGCACCCGCCTCGAAGACGAGACCGTCGGCAGACCCGCCGGGTCAAACCCGGCTGAGCTACCCGGCTCGGAAGCGCCAAAGTCGGGTTGAGCAGTCACATTCACTCCCATCCCCTTTTGAACCTCTTCCCACCGTTGGAAATGCACGAAAATCGGCCTGTACACGGGGGAGGCTCCCCCCTCGAAGGCGAGACCGTCGGCAGAACCGCCGGGTCAAACCCGGCTGAGCTACCCGGCTTACAAGTCTCGAAGTCGGGTTGAGCAGTCACATTCACTCCCATCGACTTTTGGGCAACTTCCCACCGTTGCAAATGCATGAAAATCGGCCTGTACACGGGGGAGGCACCCGCCTCGAAGTCGAGACCGTCGGCAGAACCGCCGGGTCCAACCCGGCTGAGCTACCCGGCTTACAAGTCTCAAAGCCGGGTTGGGCAGTCACGTTCACCCCCATTCCCTTTTGGATCACTTCCCACGGTTCGAAATGCACGAAAACCGGCCTGTACACGGGGGAGGGTCCGCCCTCGAAGGCGAGACCGTCGGCAGAACCGCCGGGTCAAACCTGGCTGAGCTACCCGGCTTACAAGTCTCAAAGTCGGGTTGAGCAGTCACGTTCACTCCCATCGACTTTTAGACCACTTCCCACGGTTCGAAATGCACGAAAATCGGCCTGTACACGGGGGAGGCACCCGCCTCGAAGACGAGACCGTCGGCAGAACCGCCGGGTCAAACCCGGCCGAGCTACCCGGGTTAGAAGCCTCAGAGTCGGGTTGAGCAGTCACGTTCACTCCCATCGACTTTTAGACCACTTCCCACGGTTGGAAATGCACGAAAATCGGCCTGTACACGGGGGTGGCATCCGCCTCGAAGACGAGACCGTCGGCAGAACCGCCGGGTCAAACCCGGCTGAGCTACCCGGCTTACAAGTCTCAAAGTCGGGTTGAGCAGTCACATTCACTCCCATCGACTTTTGGGCAACTTCCCACGGTTCGAAATGCACAAGATTCGGCCTGAACACGGGGGACGCTCCCCCCTCGAAGGCGAGACCGTCGGCAGACCCGCCGGGTCAAACCCGGCTGAGCTACCCGGCTCGGAAGCGCCAAAGTCGGTATGAGCAGTCACGTTCACTCCCATCCCCTTTTGGACCGCTTCCCACGGTACGAAATGCATGAAAATCGGCCTGTACACGGGGGAGGCACCCGCCTCGAAGACGAGACCGTCGGCAGAACCGCCGGGTCAAACCCGGCTGAGCTACCCGGCTTACAAGTCTCAAAGTCGGGTTGAGCAGTCACATTCACTCCCATCGACTTTTGGGCAACTTCCCACGGTTCGAAATGCACAAAATTCGGCCTGAACACGGGGGACGCTCCCCCCTCGAAGGCGAGACCGTCGGCAGAACCGCCGGGTCAAACCCGGCTGAGCTACCCGGCTTAAAAGTCTCAAAGTCGGTATGAGCAGTCACATTCACCCCCATTCCCTTTTGGACCACTTCCCACGGTTGGAAATGCATGAAAATCGGCCTGGACACGGGGGAGGCTCCCCCCTCGATGACGAGACCGTCGGCAGAACCGCCGGAACAAACCCGGCTGAGCTACCCGGCTTACAAGTCTCAAAGTCGGTATGAGCAGACACGTCCACCCCCATTCCCTTTTGGACCACTTCCCACCGTTGGAAATGCACGAAAATCGGCCTGTACACGGGGGAGGCACCGGCCTCGAAGACGAGACCGTCGGCAGAACCGCCGGATCAAACCCGGCCGAGCTACCCGGGTTAGAAGCCTCAGAGTCGGGTTGAGCAGTCACATTCACTCCCATCCCCTTTTGAACCTCTTCCCACCGTTGGAAATGCACGAAAATCGGCCTGTACACGGGGGAGGCTCCCCCCTCGAAGGCGAGACCGTCGGCAGAACCGCCGGGTCAAACCCGGCTGAGCTACCCGGCTTAAAAGTCTCAAAGTCGGGTTGAGCAGTCACATTCACTCC